>NC_143004.1:5235674-5543654 GCF_061535395.1 Colias eurytheme
GCGTGTTATTACCTTTGCTCTACTTATAGACCGGGAGATACTGACACAAAATTTCGAGCCATTTGTAACAGGATGGCGGTTCTAAAGGGGTCTTAGTACGCAATGACAAAAAGAAAAATGATGGTGTGAACGCTGGTACTGGTGGGTTAGTCGCGTGGGCGTTAGTCGAACTCGTCGGAAAAATAGCGAAAGTCAAACGATTTGTAACACAAAAATTTTAGAATTTACCGATAGCCCATAAAAAAGAAGTAGGCGGTAGTGTCATGCCATACTTTTCCGGTATGACTTACAGCCCGCCATACCGTCGCGAATGTGTTGATTTAAAAAAAACAATTATTCAACCATTTGTACCAAGCTAACTTTTGCACAGGTAACCATCGTTGTGCAGCCATTTACGAAAATCGCCATGCCATACTTTTCGGACGATTCCAAATGGTCGCCATACCGCCGAAAATCTGCAAAAATTTTTTATTTCGCCTATCTTTTTGTACCAGTATTGCATTTGGCTTTTTGGAGAGTATTTGATAAAATGTGACCATTATTATATTTGCCATACTTCTAGAAGGGGGAAAAAGTGCTGTCATACTTGAAAAATAAATTTATTATTAATTTATATAAGTGAAGATTTCCAACACCTAGATCTTTGAAATTTTGTATTTATATTCGTTGATCCTCAAACTTACAGGAAAAATAAGTGCCATACTGTTACAAATCGTTTGACTTTCGCTATTTTCCGACGAGTTCGACTAACGCCCACGCGACTAAGCCGCCGGTACCAGCGTTCACACCATCATTTTTCTTTTTGTCATTGCGTACTAAGAACCCTGTAGAACCGCCATCCTGTTACAAATGACTCGAAATTTTGTGTCAGTATCTCCCGGTCTATTAACAACACACGAGTTTTTAAAACATCCAGTGGCTAGATTTTAACCTTAACCTGATATTCTAAAACCATCCAAATACCTTATCAGTTCATGCTATTTTAACCTATCGGATGTCATCACTTAGTGACGCTCTCACATTTGTGTGGCTTCATATAAAAATAACAGTAAACAAAATGACGCTTGTGACTGTGACTTGGGTCTTTTAAGATACATTTTCATCACTTTTCGTGTCGTTCTTCAAGTTAATTGTAATCTAATATTTCTAATTTTATATATTATAAAGGCGAAAGTTTGTAAAGATGTATGGATGTATGGATGTTTGTTACTCTTTCACGTAAAAACTACTGAACCGATTACAATGAAATTTAGCACACATATAGAGGGTAACTTGGATTAACACATAGGATAGGTTTTATCCCGGAAATCCCACGGGAACGGGAACTATGCGGGTTTTCCTTTGCAAACGCGGGCGAAGCCGCGGGCGGAAATCTAGACTTCAATACGTCTTCAATCTTCCACACAAACTTCTTTTTACGGTGCATTTACATCAAGCGAATATAGAGCTAGAGCAAGAGTATGCTTACGTGATCATTTAGATTTTAGTGTAAACGAAAACTCGAATTCAGTGTTTGCATAGAATCTTTTCGAACGTATTAAGAATGCTCTACGCCTGTTTACACTAATATACATAGCGGGGTTAGAATGAGCATTCGCTCGTTAGATGTAAATGCACCATGAATCGTCTAATTTTATGTGGAATATAAAACTACGTCTATAGAAAGGTTTCACGCAATGCCCGATATTTGATTTCTAGAATGCTATGCCAAATATAACAACAGCACGTATACCTATTTACTTCAAAATTCTAGTCCTTTTAAACCCAAAATATACCCAGAATTGTATAGAAATGGATTAAATCTCTTCCCTTCCATTCAAGTTCCAAGTGAAAGGTCCAAATGGAACCAATCTAAAGATTGTATCCTGCAGCGTTCCCTTAATCGAGGCATTATAATAATCGTCCATTTTGACGAAGCGAAACCAAGGGGTGTGTGGAATTATGTCAAGGACACGGAAGTCTTTGTGTATCCCCTCTCTAAATAACGGGTTTCAGAGGACTTCTCTTCATATGAAAACAAATAGGGACTATTCTTTTGAAACTACACGTGATACGTCTGGTTTTTTGTGTCACTTTAAAATTATGTTAATCGTTCGAGAGATATCTTGGAATGAATACGTTAATTGTAAATTGTTTTACTCTCCCAAAACAATTTTTAATACGTAAATTGTTCTGGGAGAGTAAAGGTAATTTAATATTTATATATATCTCGATTTCCGTAGCGATGTAGTGTGTACTGTTTATGATAGAGTGAGTGTAGTTAACTTTTTAATATGAGTTTTTTTTGAGTATGGTTACATAGAAGTTACTCTAGAATAGTCTAGAAGTATGAAATATTACACACTGGTTGGAAAAACGATAGAACGACCGCTCTATGAATTTCGCGTATGAAGTTCCCTGTTATATCTTTTTTATTAGCTGTAATTCACATTTCGTAACGTAGTAACATGGATCGTAAACTTAAAAGTAACAAATTTAAATTTTCAAAAATTCCTACCATACTTAATTATTAAAATGTTAGTTTTATATATTATAATAATAAGGAATATATTAAATAGGTATATTTTATGATTGAAAATATGCTACAAATTAATAGACCGATAATAAAACGAGTTGTAGAGTTTCTTTAAATGTAACTTACTCGTTTTATAGATAGGTACGAAAAATATTTCAATCAATCAATCAAAAATTCTACATAATATTATACTAATATGAATACCTATATACATTTGTTTTGTCATATAAATAAAACCAAATTATGTGAGAAATTGTAGCAAACCACATAATATCAAATTTTAATTAAAATATATTTGTTGCATAATGTTTATCACTACAAAAAAATCACTATCACATGTACATTTTTTCTACATATATACTTGCTTAAAACAATTATATAACATTTGTTTAATACGTTTAAAGTACGTTTATTATACATATATTTGCATTTAAAGTACAATCAAGCAATTTAAAATGAATATGTGTTACGGTAGTGTAATTAATAATTATCTTGACAAATTAAAATAATTTATTTATTCATTTCTGAAAATAACGAAATGATATCGATCTTTTGACCCAATAAAATGACCCACATTTTGTTCAATTCCCATTTACCAGTGATATCCAATATCTATCAATTCTCTATGATACAATAAATCAAAGGATTTCGAGTTATTGGCATTCGATCAAATCGATCGTCGTTTAAGAAAATATTCATAAAAATTACTTGATAAAAAGTTCCAGGAAATTAAGATCATTATATTAAAGAGCATAGTCTGAACTGCATTTAAAAGTTATTTCAGAGAGCCTAGTAATGTTTTAATGAATATATGGAAGATGGAGATGCATGAAAGCATCGCTAAAGAACCACAGGTAAAATGTGATTCCGTAAGTTAGTACCTAGGTAAATTTAAATACGATTTATAAAGAGTGGCTACAGAGTTTTCAGTACTTTCCGAGTCAGATTGAAATATTAATAAAGTAAAAAATTGTGCACTTTGACTATTCGCGAAAAGCGCTTCTGAAAGATATTTAGTCGAATAAATAAAAGTTTGAATTTTACTTTATGGCAATACTTCTAGATCGCAATGAAATTTTGTATGCTTGTTCATAACGATCTGGAATAATTTATAGTCATCGATTGCTATTTGAGAAGAGCCGTGCGATGAAAATATGAGTTATGTGTTTCATTACGTAATACATTAAGTGAAAATATTTTCAGTATGCGCGAAAATATTTTAAGTTCATATAGATAGAGCCAATGTGTATAATAAATGTACAGTTAAATATTTTTTTTTTGTTTCTTTTTTTATTTAAATCTGATACACTATTATGAACGCGTGGGCTGAGTTATTAATAATATAAAAGTTGCAGATATTTCTCTACGTAAATATTTAATTTAATATAAATTAAATGAAATGTAGAGCCAAGAATTTTTTGTTCGGTAATTGGGTATTTGGGTATCGTATAATATTCGGTATTCATATAATAGCAATATTGAACTAGTAAATAAACGAAGTGATACTCTGAAATATAGTGAAGTGATTATAGTGTACTAAGAAACACATAGCATTTATAGTGATGTGTTTCATAGTTATAACTTATAAACTCAGGTGACGTAGAGTGCATTATAAATTATTTACTTTACTTATAAATATCTCCATTTATAATGAGTTTTTTACAAATATTACCTTATATTTAGTGTCTAATAGGATCTAACTAGACAATGAAACATTATAATTAATTTCTCTAGTTGAAGCATAAACCATAGACCATAGAGTAACTACGTAGTTATTTACATGATTTATGCCCTCGTGGCTCAAAACAAATGAGTCAAGGGACAGAAGTGGTACTAACTGGCATGATGAGATATCGATCGATGACCTACTAAGCGGAGATATTACAGACGTTATTCTACGGTGACTTTTACGTAACCTTTCAGGTTCACGACATTACCAAATACACAATACAACAAAAAGAAAAGAAAAAACATATTTCCTCCGATATTCATAGACAATATTATAGGTTCATCTGTTATCTATGCCAAGGACATTTTGAAAAAGCTCGCGTCACGTGTTATTTTGCACGTGGTGAGGAAGCGTCCTGGCCAGTCCTGACCTTCCCTACCCCCTGCACCCCGCACGCTGAGCATAGAATCGATAAAACCTCCGGGATGTCTAGAGCTAACGGGTCTGAACATAATATATGGATTTTTTTTAATGACTGCAGATTTTTTAGTAAGCTAATGACAGGAAAATATTTATCGTTGTGTTAAAATTAACGATATTTTTTTTATTTTCGCAATACCATTACATAATTAAAATGAATGCAAATTAATAAACTATTCGAAGAATATTGGTTCTACCGAAGTGCTTTAATCATTAAGACTTACAAATCTTTTTTATTGATTTCATGTAAATAATAATTATAGACCAGCAATACAAACTATTAACTACATGATACTGAAATGATATTAAAGGCAAAAAAGAAAGCTCTACCAAAAAATATAACATCTCTATATCTCTATAATTTATTCATGAGAGAAAGATGGAAAATAAATTAGCTTGAATAAATCATCTTGCGCTACACACATCAAAATAATCACTATAACATTGCATACCTTATACAAAAAAACAAAAAATCCTCATTCAATGATTTATGAATGTAACAAAAATAGCACTGACCATTCACAATTTTTTTTACTCGCAAAATTTCTCATACAAATTTAGAACTCGGATCGCGGGTACTAACATCCGCAACGGGCGACCCACACTAACTGGCGAGTTTTCTGCAGTACTAGAGATGTGCTCTTATCGATATCTTTTATCGACATTCCTTAAGGGTAAGTTATCATTCTACTAAACAAAAAAGATTATTAGCACGCGGTTCGAGAAGAAAGCTTTGTGCAAAATCTATCCTGCCTATTGTTATCAAACAAACAGTATTATTTTAGGCTAATGAACGAAAATAATAATATTAAGCATGTTTTTCCTCACGGCCGTTAATAATGGTATGAAAATTTACGGAAAATGATATATGTACTTCTTGAACTTGATGGAAGTGTGCCAATATTTACAGAAATCACGTTATGTTTATGAAGCCATCCATTACTGTCGCTTAAAGTCAAGTTTATAATTACGCTCATGTTGGTTTTGTGATAAAATAACCTTTACCAATTACGATTAAAGTACCTTTGTGTAATGATTAAGGTTACAAGGTCATTTTAAAATGTATTCATAAATTTCTATCGCAAAAATAAATAAAATTATACTTTAGCTACTAGCAATCCAGCCTTTGCAGCAACCCTTACTCGATAGCGGGGTTGTTTTACATCACTATTTTCCAGTGACGTCACGCTTAAAGCACGGGGTGAGCATGCGCGGGAAAATTCGCCATTTTGAATTCCTTTGGCCATTGTCGTATATTTTCGTCACATACAGTCACGGTATGTGAATAATTATGGCTATTTTTCGACCAAAAAATGCAAATAATAGAAAGATAAATTCCAGCCATCAATGAAAATATACTATAACTATAATACTCAGCGATAATGGGTTTATATTGACATAGACAGAATAGGTACGTAGGTTGTTAGTTAGGGTTCAAGTTAGGGTAGCTAGGTGCACTATTGATTTTTAAATCTATTACACAACGTTGTAGAAATCTGTACAGCTCTTGAGTCATTCAGCTTGTGGTGCAATTATATTATTATATCGTTCGTATTATATTACAAATCATATAGAAATTAAAAAATTAAAACGAAAAAATAAATCATTTCCTTCAACCTATCTATTTATGTATAAAGAATATTCTAGAAAATTTAAATTTGATTTATATATGAGGAAGTAGGAAATAATATAAAAAATAAGAACTACTTATACCTATAATGAACTCTGAAACTGAATTATATTACACTTCCCCTAAAAATGACAGCCTCATTTCGACGTACATTTTCAGCTCTCAACGGAGGTCTCACAGTGTCTCACTCTTAATATGATAATATTTGTGACACACTGTACCATGTCGTAAAAGGGAGTTGTAAATATTTTATCGACCCAAAACCATTCTACATTGCAAACATAAGAACTCAGGTCAAATTGGTTTACGTACTAGGTACCGTAGACCACATAGGTACCTACCTACCTACTACGTTTTAGGAAATCTTTTCCGCTATCTTACTATTATTATAAACGTGTTTGATAGTATGTATGTTTGTTATAAAAGTATGCAAAAGCAGCTCATCGGATTTGTTGAATCTTGGTTCATATAGATCCTACGTCCTATATGTCCTTTCTCGGATATCAAAATATCTCTATACCAAATTTCATGCAAATTGGTTCAGTAGTTAAGGCGTGATTGAGTAACAGACAGACAGACAGAGTTACTTTTGCATTTATAATATTAGTATGGATTATAGAAATAAAAAAATAATGTTCTTCGTTCAATTTTACTTCACTCATTGTAGAGTCTGCTATTCTCAATAATAGAGTCTTGACCGTACAAAGAAATTTAATAAGAAAACTAATTTAAGTAACTACTTACTCATTCTTAAATCCTTTTAGGTATAATAAATATAAGACACATATTAATAACACCCATCCTAGTTTTCAATTTTTGCTTATACTTCTGAACACACTGAAGAAATATACCTAGTTATAACTTATAAGATAAAGGTCTCTCTCATGTGACCTCGCCGCTATATTTACTGTTGGGGTTTCGAGTTCACAACACACCTCCATTCATTATAATAGTCTAAGCACTATTATAATAGCCTAGTCACGCCCTTCAGTTTCTCTCACCCCTGTGCAAGTACTAACTTTTAATAGAGTAAAATTTAGCGTATAATTTTAGCGAAATTATAGTTGAAAATGCATACGGTTTCTTGATACATATATAATTAGTTTTTTAGATTAGCTAATGGGTTTTTTTTGTTACTCTATCTTTTAGTTATTATATTACCAGTATAATAAATTCTTATTAAGAAGTACATATAATTAATTTTTAACATAAATATAGACACTATATTATATTATCTATTATTCTTACCGTATACATGCCACTTGTAATCGTCTCAAATTATCTCCAGAAACCGGAACACATTTTAACTCAAACGACAAACTCTAACATTAGCATTTATATGGAAATAGCACATGATATCGAAAAGTAATTTAAACTCAAAATGAATTATCAAATAAGTCATTTTACACATCAAATTTAATACTTTTGCACTGAATACCATATCAACTCATTATATACGTACTGGCATATTTTCTCCGCATATTTAAATTAAACTAGTTTTAATTAATTTTAAAATTTCGTCTAATTCGAGACGTGTTACTAACACATACGAAATATAATGACGCTAAAGCCTAGAAGCGAAACGTGCGAGTATTCTAAAATATTCCGTAAATAACATCACGTAATAAATCATAGAGTTAGAAATATTAAAAAATTGATGTGTCCATTAGGCAAGTAGGTACAGGTATATAGGTCAAATGGTACCGTACTATGACAATTATATAATAAACGCTTGATTTGCAATCAAGGCCCACCTTATAATGAACGTAGGTATTTTATAGATAACATTGTCATTTCGCCATGTGTATGTTTTTCCTTGATTGGTGAGGCGCCGGTGTCATGTTGCATGCAATGAAACTGTTTAAGAAAATAATTCGATCGATTGTTTTTATCGCGAGGTTGCAGATGCAATTCTCTGGTCCCGTGACATAAAGAAATGAAACTTTTTTTCTATAACAGCGTAAATCAATCCAACAGCTGTTGAACAGCTGATCAATCAAACACGTGAATAATTGTAGTAACTTATATTTTGTATATATGGTTAGCGTAATCTTTCAATCATAACGTATATCATTAAACACAGGTTTAATAGGAAAATGCAATGTGGCATTACGTGACTAGATCGCTTGGAATCTATGTATATTTATATTATATACAATTTTTTTTGATATTCGGAAGATGCTCAATACAAATTCATAAGGGAAGTGAGAATTTTTAGATTGTGCTATTTAAGTAATTATAATGATTCCAATTATCTCTTAGTTAGGATATGAGAGTTTTAAAGTTGGTATGTAATGCAATTTCAGAGGAACCAACATGGAAAAAACCAATTATTTTCATATATGCTACGCCGTAGGTGCATATAGTTTCTTTTGCCCGGGCTTCAACAAATAATGGTACCTAGTATTTAGTAAATAATTTGTTTGAAAAGCATTTACTATTGTAAGGTTTACATAAGTACCTTTTTATGAAATTCGATACGTAATTTTCCATATACTTGTAGGATGTTGTACTCGCTACTTTTTCTTATCTAGCAAAAACATAGGATAATTTTTTATTTATTAATATAATATTAATTTAACATTTGACTGTTAAAAAATATCTATCCACTTTTGTTATTAAACTAGAGAAACAAATGCAAAATCAGCTGATCAAATTGTGTTCTATATAAGCATTTTTCGTTATCACGCAGTTGCAATGTCAGCAAGCGTGAGCACGATCAGCACAACAAACCCATTCATTCATAGAATTTATAAATTATGTTATGAATGTATGTAATAAGTAATAATGCCAAAGCCAAAAGCTGCTAAGAAGTCCTAGAATTTTTAATAATTACTAAAAAAAATAAATTTAAGTGAAAATTAAAGGTATTATTTAATTCCTCATCTAATAAAATTTAATATTTATTTTTTAGGCTACTGCTGCTTTCAGGAAAAATCAATATTTTGGTGAATTTTCAAATTACTATCTTAACCCTAGAAGCCTAATCTATATAGAACGTACACAAAGCCTTAATATACGTCTCAGAGGCGTACACATATAAAAGCCCTTATTTAAGCTATATTGTTTAATTATTATTGTTTTAATAAAGCGGAAATTTGAATTTGGGAAATAAACTAAAAATAAAACCACACTGTTATCAATTATAACAATAATCACAGTTGTTTATTACAACATAAAAAACAATATGCATAAATTGGAACAAAAAAAATAACTTCTTCAAAATCAACTAAAACATACATTATTTTTATAGAATATCAATTTTTTTTTACGCTAATTATATATTCTGAGATCAAACATTACAACTAACCAGACTTTAAAGGACTAGATTAACTTTAGGAACAGTCTACACATAAATCAACCTTGTGCTCGCCACACACAGATTTTTACATTTATTACACACTAATTTTGACATGCATGGTTGGATTCGTTTCTTCAGAGGGCCCAGATTCTTGTAATGACGCAACGAACTCAAACACCTCATTATTTTCGTCCTCGCTTTGAACGTCGTCGATGACCAGCATCCACAACTTCGGAATTTGAATCCTCGTGAGAAGGACGTCTTCTCCGTTCAAAATTGCAATAATGTCGTCTTCATTTTTAATATATTGGACCATGACATATTTATACCTGAAACAATTCCGAAAAAAGATATAAAATACACGAAAAACAATCAAAAATAAAATCACTCAATATTAGTTAAAAGTTACACAAAGCCTAAACATACGTCTCACAGGCGTGCAACACTTCGATAAATAAAAAATGGCGGGACTTACCTTAATGATACAGGCACCGTCACCTAGCTCCCGTCGGCCACTGAGATAACTAAAGAGTACGACGCGCTAGCTTCAACCGTTAGAAAGAGACATCCAATATTCGAATTCTTGTACGCCTCGTAGGCGTAGATTAGGCTTCTAGGGTTAATCCCATTTTAAGCAGGGCATTGATGATTCAGTAAATGAATCGCTATTGACCTATTATCCAAGTTCATGTATAAAATAAAATATAAATAAAAGTTCTATTAATATCTAAAAGCTATTTCGGAAAGGCATTTTACATCGTGAATACGTAGGGTACTACCAATTTCTATTCTTAAATTGCGACCTCACGTCGACCGAAGTTAAACATTATCCGTTCTATGAACATAAAAAATTGATCGCGTATACTACGTTTTATTATCATGTGCCTAACGTCGACCTTCGCGTGGGTTGGCTCTAAGCCAAAATTAAACTGAAAATCGATGGTGGAACCTAACTGTAGATAGCTGGCTATCATCACCTCGTTATATCCACCTCGAGTGGATAAATTGGATGTTTATATAAAAAGCCCAGAACCAGTTATCGAGTTACGGTAAACAAACAAATTGTCTCATTATGAAGCCACAATAACGAAAATAAGCCATTTACTAAAATGTACCTACCTAAAGAGTATCTATCTCTAGCTACCATAACCTAAAAAATATGATCATCATATTTTTTCCATTACCTACTATTCTACTTATCATTGTGTATGTCCAAAAATACAATTAAAATTGAAACACAAGTAATCTTTATGACTAAAGCCCCGCTATGACCAATTTTGTCATATTATTGTACAGATTGTCTTACGAAATAGGACACCAAGGTGTGCCTGTGACCTAATTGTTGTTAATCTTTTTAACCCATTGCCCTTGAGTGATGTCATTCTGGACTTAATTACAGGACCTATGTCATTCCTTCTTACATCTGCTGTTAACTTATAACAATCTATTTTACTTTCAGGGCACATGTGTTTAATGAAAACTTGGTAGGTATAGGAACCTATACCTGAAAAATAATATCAACATTCCTACATAATAAATTAGTAAACGTAATAAATTGCTTTAAATCTGTTATAACATTTTCAGGCATCTTTCACGTAATAGATGTGTATAGTATGATAATATTAATCTCTTAAAAGATTTTCAAAATATTCTCTTTTTAAAGTATTGTCAAGAACATAAAGCTCTATTACAACATCTGAAGTACAATTCTATTCAGTACGAACTGCTCGCTTCTCACTTTTCAATTGTGTATTTTTCTTTGGTTTTAAAACATTAACTTTGCGAAGATTAAATTTTAGCCCTGCATTGCTAGGTTCTTGAGTAGGTACCTAAGCTACGAAATCAAGTTTTTATTCAATAGTGCCCCGACAGATGTTCTTCTGACCTATAACCCTTTTTTTCGTGTTTTTGCTTATAGAGATAAGAACCTTCCTTGTGCCTTAACAAAAACGTTAAAAAATGTAGCCGAATCGGTCGAGTCGTTCTCGAATTTGACGCTAAAAGCATATTTTGTGTAGGTATGGTCAGAAGTCAATAGCAATAAGACCGCCCAAAGAGTGTTTTTTTTAATTATTTATATTGAAGGTATAAATAATTATTGACTGAAACAATTTTATTGATGAGGAGATGAATAATTAATACAAGCTTATTTTAAATGTATATCACTCATAATTAATTTTATTAAATCAATCAAATCAAAATAAGTAGTTAACCGGTTAAAAGCGGTTAAAAATAGAATGGAAATGTGACATTTGATCTCAAGTCGTAAAACCCAGATATCAATAAGTAATTATTGTTTTATTTATCGAAAATTAATATGCAATTATGAAATGTTATCACTAAATTTATAGCAGTAATTAGTAAAGAATTATGTGTTTAATTTAAACAATATCGTCTAGTCTAGACCACCATCTATCGCATATTTTTGGTACCTACCTACTATAAATAATTGTTATGCTCATTAATTACTAATAATTAGTACCAACTTTTAGGTATTATAGATATTTTGATATAAATTTGGAAACGGTAGGTATTGAGATTGACAATAGCGTTCAACAACGACGACGATGACAGTAGATAGAGGATTCCATCATCTTCAAAATAAATGTTTTCTTTCTTTTTTCCTTTCAAAAAACCTGCATTCTCAATAAAGACTTGTGTCCACTTGGTCAGTGTGGTGGATAATTTAAAGAAGAGCACAAGTATCAGAAGTGAAACTTCTTTGGCAAGATTCAAAGATACCTACCAAAATCGTCGCCACTCCATGGTTTGACGGTATTGCCATGACGCGACCTTGTAATTTTATTCTCAACGCGAAGTTTCAATACAAAAATGTGTTCTGTAGAGAAATAAATTTGTTCATGTTATATTGTCTTTCATTTAACAATCCACACAGCGGTTTTCTATAAAATGATAGAACATTTCATTTTTGTGTTCTTAGTACTTAGTATTCTTTGATATATAAGTTTATACTTTGAGGGCATTTTGACACCCATTCATGCATTTACCTATGATTTTAAGTCGTGATTGAGCAGTCTTTTGTCGGCCCACATTGCAATGTTATTTATTGCAAATAACTTGTTAGATATCAAATGATTTATGAAATACTATAATAAGCAATGACATTATAAGAAAAAAAGGTATAGATAGATTAGTTATTAAGTCTAATGGACTGTAGTTGTAATCAACTACAGGTGTCTCTTTCACTCACGATAATTGAATCATGCTATCTCATCTAATCGTATGTGCGTTAGTGTGCCGTGTTTGAAGATCGATTGTTGTGTTAGTAGTTAACCAATCTTCACTTTTTGACGTGACAACGTCTTGTAATTCGATAGAGCCGCCTGCACGCACGAAAAAACATGACTCATGCGGCGTTACCTCACTCTGAGGCGTTCCGTGTAAGGCTTGAAGTGCAAGCGAGAGCGCGGAAGGAGCGACAGAGAAGCACAATCGGACATTGTCACGTTCAACTATCGTCAGTAAACCGACTTTACAGACAACCAATTTTTTTACTTATAATATCATCAATGGTAGGGAGAAATAAAACCACATTTATGTACTGGACATTTGTATTTCTTATCCACAACTCAAATATATCACTAGGGATATAACTATATGCTATATTTACAAAATATAAACCAGTTACAATTTTTGATAGAACATAGAGATCAAATACAATATTTACTTATTGCAATCTTTTATATAATAATAACCACACTTTAAATTTAACTGCTGACTGTTATTTTAACAATTACAAAAATATGATTTCTTTGTGTATATTGTTTTATTTTAAAGTATAGTCACTGAGAATCGATATGAAGAACTATAACTACTGTTACAGTCATTGAGAAACTATTACAGTTACAGTACGGATTTTTGAAATAAAAATAGATATTAAATTATATGTGATTATTTTTATAGTATTTAAATATTTATGTAGTTCATATAGATTCTCGATGTCATTACATTTGATAATCTAATATATATTATAAAGGCGAAAGTTTGTAAGGATGTATGGATGTATGGATGTTTGTTACTATTTCACGTAAAAACTACTGAACCGATTACAAAGAAATTTAGCACACATATAGAGGGTAACTTGGATTAACACATAGGATAGTTTTTATCCCGGAAATCCCACGGGAACGGGAACTATGCGGGTTTTCCTTTGCAAACGCGGGCGAAGCCGCGGGCGGAAATCTAGTTTATTATAACACACAAAATATTGTCCTGCCTTGCTTTTTGCTATTTTTTTTTTATATAAGTATACCATATAAATGAAATCACATAGATTTCTCATATATATTTATGTAGTTTTATAACAAGCAAATATTCAAACAGTACTACCAACTTAAAAATAATATACGTAAAATTGCATTTAACTGACTTTAAACTAAAAAAAACATATATACGTAGGAAATATATTAAAATCACTGGGTTTATATAAATGAATATAAATATAAAACAGTCAGCTAACCTCAATATGGCGTCCACTAATAATCTAGCACGCTACAATTTATACCTTAAATATAATACGTTAGAATTTAGATTTGTGTAGCAAAATACTTTTCCTTTTAAATAAACGAAGATATAGAGTAGGTACGTAACTTTTAATATATTATATCTTCTTTTATATTATTTTTTTTATCAATTTTAAGAATAATTGACATATATTTACACAGAACTAACCTTGCCTATTTTTTCAGAGTTTAAAAAAGGATTCCCTTACTTATAAAATGTATGTATTTTGCCCGAATCGGTCCAGCCGTTAATGCATTACTTATTGACAAATTTAAATATCTTATATATTTTCACATTAATAGGAATTACACCTATGCCTTATGGAGGGTTATATTTTGAGTGAATACCTATGTATAAATGTTATTTTTTGGCACACTCATACAATTTTATCTACGACTCTAACTTCAAAAAAATGGCGCCAAATTATAAATGTTGTTCTTATTTTGAACAATTAACTTTTTTTATCAAGTATGCCTATTCACTGAATACGTACATTTTGGATATATTTTTTCAATTAATAGCTACACTCTATATCTACGTTATATATATTTTTAACAATACAAATGACAACGTTTTGAGAAGTTACTATATTATAAAAAATCTACATTTTTGTAACTACAAACCTTTAGAATTACTATTTTTCGTGATATAAAAATAAGAGAAACAACAATTTTACCATAGCCCTTACACTTAACCAATATATTTAGAAGCTACGTAATTTAATTTCTTAATTCTTTAAAAAATATAATAATTTCTCATACATCTTATATATAAAAATGAATCGCAAAATGTGTTGGTAAGCGCATAACTCGAGAACGGCTGAACCGATTTCGATAATTCTTTTTTTATTATATTCCTTGAAATACGAGGATGGTTTTTACGTAGAGAAAACGTAAATATGTACCACGGGCGAAGCCGGGGCGGACCGCTAGTTTTTAATAAACAGAATCAAGGATGTTACTATGTCAATATTTCGTCTATAGAGACTTTATTTAAAAAATTAAAATAAAAAAGCGGGAATACAGACTAAATATATCTTATTGGAATCATAACATCGATAGATGATGATGAAATAAATAAATATTTTGCATGTATGACCATAATTATATGTGCAAAATTGACAAGTAAATAAAAAAAGTCTATTTATTATAAATATTTTTTATTATATGTACGGACATGCTACTATGAATTAACAAAATATAATTTTCCAACACAATAAGACTAGTTTGAGTTCCGTTTTTATTATTATTATGAAGTTATCCCAAAGTTAAGCATTTGGTTAAAATTTTGCTTTTTTTTTGTCAAAATAGTCTTATTGCTTTCTGCTGATTTTTTATAAACTTAAAGTGTTTCTTCACATAAAGTATGAAATTGACATAAACATGTATGTACATTTTGGAATAATTCAAAGTTTATTTTATAATATTTCAAGGTTCTTACCCAGTAATTTCTACGCTACAATCACACTTTTAAATAAATTAATTCAAACTTATTTTTTGTGTTTTTTTTCTCTTTTATACGTATATATCTGTTACGTAAATCTCTTTGGCACTGATTTTGTGATATCGTTTGAACTATCGATGTTAAAAAATAACTTTTTATGCACTAAAATTGACAAGTAAACATAGAATGAAGAAATTATATTTGCTTGATAAACAAAAAACGTTTACATAATGTAAATTTATCGTGCCATTTTAGTGTTAATTAAAAATAAAAAAAAATCGACGGATTATACGAAAAAATCGCGATTTAAATCCGTCAAATTATTTCTAATTATGTTTGCCGGTTCTTTTTCAATAAAGTGTGAAAGACAAGTGAAATAATTTTAAAAAATCACATTTCTTCTCCATTAATGTTTCCCGCCAAAACGGCAACACAATAAATACTTTTACACCCGCTATATCTTAAGCCATATTATTGTGACATTTGATATGCTAAGTTTTCCATTTTAACCAATGTCCATACAAAAAAAAAAATGTTTTTTTTTCCACTAAATTTGGCAAATTTTGACAGTCTTAATATCCGATAGAAAGAGAAAACACTATCACAATCACTTTGTACTGCTCCGAATAACGTATCGGTATGTATCGTTATTTTTCCGGTATTTCCATTGTAGTAACGTTATTTTAAACCGTTATTTTCTTGTTATAACGTTATTGTTTTATCCAATTGTTGATGGGTAACTATAGATTCTTTACGGTGTTCAAATGCTCATATATTTCATGTGATATATTTGGCACTTTTTCTGCACCAAGTTTCTTGTTGATTTTACACCAGGCCTCACTTCGAATACTTGGAAAAACCATTAATTTGGATAAATAATTAAATAATCCAAAGTATTATAAAGTTTCCAAGTATAAACTTGAACAATCCATCAATTCTTTATTACTTAGTCAAACTTTATTCATCACATAACTCCGTTACATTTAGGCCGTTACAACGAATCTATAGTTATCACTGTTACACAACGTTAGATAACCGTTATATAACGTCACATAACAGTTATATAACGGTTCGTTACCGGTATCTCATTTGTTCCCCTCGCCCTTGAGCGCCTGTTCCAGAACGTTCTTCGAAGCAATTTCGACTGTAACAGTTTTGCTTATGGTCGATAGTTGCGTGTCGTTCGTTGAGGGGGCGTCCAGTGGTTCTGTTATAATGCGTATCGATGCGACTCTAGCGCGACGGTACGCTGATAGTGTGTTGATGCCCAGGTACCTGTAAGAAAATAATTTATATTAAATACTATTGGAGATGTTATAGTATGAAGTGGAATGTGACTTGGCTTTTAACATTTCTGCCTATTGTGAATTTTTCACTTTTTTATATATTATGTCGCTTGGCATCTAAGCTGAGTAGAATATGTCCGAGCACGACATGCATATGAACACGGTCTCGTTCGATATACAAAAGTGTCTGAGCCATCCTATCTACTTACAAAAAAAGTATCCCTTACCTTGTCACTAAATGAATCGACAACTGGCCGCAAACACACTGCTATTCTAAATAAAAAAAAGTCACCAGTTACCTTACCACACCTGGCCGCAAACACACTGCCATTCTAAATAAAAAAAAAACCACCCAGCAGCGCTGACGTTCTAAATTTAAAAATAAAAAAAGCAACCACTCACCTAGCGGCCACATAACATATGAGCAGCGCGCCGCCCGTGCCCAGTACGCGCGCGACCGGCGACGAGTACACCTGCACCAGCGCCCACGCGAACATGCCCGAGCACGACATGCATATGAACGCGAGCAGCGTGCGCAGCGCGTGCAGGCACGTGAACCCGCGCTCCCATAGTAGTCTGCGAAAGATATTACAGATTACATATACATATATAAAATTCTTTCTTGGACACATTATATCAAACATAAGGCTACTCGTGTAACAGTATTTAAAAATATGTTATCATATAGAAACGAAGAACTTTACCTGTTAGTTTCTTCCACATGATAAGGTGTGTTGCACACTTTGCACTTCATGCAATCGGGAGTACCATAACTCTGTAACAGGAAATTAATAAAAATAAATTTAGGTTTTAAAACAATAAAACAGTTGATGTGTGTGTTGATTGTACATTTGTGATGAGAAAATAAATAAATTTAATTTAATTTAATAAAACAGTTGAGACGTTAAAATAAATTGTGTTCATTGAAACATAAAATAAATCTATACAATATACATACATAAAAAAATCTTTAGAACCACGGGTCCGATTTGAAAATTTATTTCACTGTTAGTCCATTTTTTATCGATGAAGGTTATAAGCTTATACATAATCACGGTAAGACCAATACGGGTGGAAGCAATGCCGGTACAAAATTCACCTCTATGAGCCACCGCTTGAGGCAGTCATGGTGCACGGCGGCCACGTCCCCGGTGCAGCGGCACGGCCGGATCAGCGGCTCAGCGCGGGCGCCGTCGTAGCATATCCAGCAGTCGCGGCCGGAGCCAACGCTGCCTACTAGCGAGTCGGTTTCTACGTTCTGTTGAAAAAATATTGGTTGTCTGTAAAGTCGGTTGAACGTGACAACGTCCGATTGTGCTTCTTTGTCGCTCGTTCCGCGCTCTCGCTCGCACTTCAAGCCTTACATGGAACGCCTCAGAGCGAGGTAACGTCGCATGAGTCATGTTTTTTCGTGCGTGCAGCCGGCTCTATCGAATTATAAGACGTTGTCATATCAAAATTAAGGCTTTAAACAAACTGGACATTGGAAAGTCAATAGGGTATAAATATTCACATTCTCGGCCTTTTGGCTAAGAAGTCTATGAGAGTCGAGTATATAGGGATAGGATAGTAAACACTACTAAAACAGTAAAACAGGTACTAAATATACTGTATTCACATGTTCGTCCATGAGAGTCTGATTTAAGGAGAAGTTAGCAGGGATTTAACAAACTGTATTAACGTTATGTGATGAAAAATATGAAACAAAACCTTCAAGATGGGAAGGAAAAATTTGGCAGAAATAGCAATTTTTTTATATACAAGAAGGTTCTTAAAAATATAGGACCAAATTGAACCTTAATATACCCTGATTATTGAAATGTTTCCAGAAAGTTACAGAACACAACACTTACCGAACGCACTTTAGAAGTCAATCCCTGTATAGCATGCTGGGGCTTCTGATATAAGAACGACACGTAAAGAATACGCCAAATCGAGAACCAATTCCTTGCAGCCATAAACAGATTGTATTTCTGTTTCCATGTCATTCTAGATATATCCAATATGGTAACATCGAGCTGGGAATAGGGATAAAATAGATCTTATTGCATGGTAATATGAGCCATATTGGCAAAAATTGATAAGCACGAAGCAATTTGCTTCACGTGACATCAATGAAGCGTTTTACCCAAATTTGAAGGTTCATATTTGATGAAAATGAGAAGAATTTTTATATTTCTTTGACGTTGTATTGTCAAGCGATATGAATAATGTGAAACATTTATGAATTTGAACATGGAAAAATAGGTGTCTTAGACCCATTACAGACGAAATATTTGACACCCATGGACCAACCTTTAGTATACAAAACAGAAAGCAAAGCATAAAAGCTGTGAAGACATAAAATTAAATCCCACAAAAAACTGACACTGAAATACTTATCATCTAAAAAAGGATGTGGCATATTTTTAAAATGCTGAACTTTTCAGTTACAAAAAAAAGGTTTCATTTGATCCTATTGGTCTTAGGATGAACTAGTTTGGCCTAGGCTATACCAGTTCATCCGATCGTGTATAGAACGAACTATTTTATCCTAGGCAAAACTGGTTTGTCCAAATCGGGTTTGGCCGGTAACATATACACTGAGGTGACGGTGGTCCACTATAAACTACTTCCTCCGCTCACCTTGGTTTCCCCGAGGGCGCTGGGCGCGAGCAGGTCCGCGAGGCGCGCCTCGTCGAGCTGCCGCGCGAGCAGGCGCCGCGGGTTGAGGATCCACAGCCGCTCGGGCGCCATGCAGTTCCACAGCACGCACGGGAACCATAGCGTGACGCCGATCTCGGCGAGGCGGAACACTACGTCGTGCCAGTTGCGCGACACCACCGGCACTCTGGGTATAACAGATTATTAACGTTGAGCATGTTTGATATCCATCCGTCTTACGCTTTTTCGATCAGGTCACGTGTCCTGACGCGAGTTTAAGATTTTATACCCATTACAGAAAAAATGCTCAACACCGCCTAAGAAGTTTTCACTTCACAAACGTTTTAAAAATCTATATAATGCTCTTCTAACTAGCAGTAGCTGAAATTACGACGGCGACGGCCCTCGCAAATTTCCTAACGTTTACACGACAAACATGAGTCTTTAAAACTGAAGTTAGATATTCTATTCTCTCAAAGAAGCATTATTTATTATTCTTATTAACGCCCAAAAGCGTCACCAAAATTAGTACGACATTTCGTCATTTATTATTTATTAGATTTCCGCCCGCGGCTTCGGAAAACGGAAAACCCGCATAGTTCCCGTGGGATTTCCAGGATAAAACCTATCCTATGTGTTAATCCAAGTTACCCTCTATATGTGTGCTAAATTTCATTGTAATCGATTCAGTAGAATTTGCGTGAAAGAGTAACAAACACACGTCACACATATCCTCACATTATATTACATATTTGATTTTAATCATACGTTATCGTTTTAGCCTGTCATAAAATATTGCCTTTTCAAAACTTTTTCACCGCTAAAAGTCTAAAAACATAACATAACCAAAGATCAATGTACACTGTGTTTGCATTTGTTTTACACCTACCTAATTATTTTGTAAATAATACATACACCGAATGAACACCAGTATTTACCATTTTTTTCTAAAATTTACTATGGTCATTTGACCATAGTAAATTACTGAATCCACTGCTAACCCCATATCAAAACTCTGTACACGAATCTGGCTAAGTGAAGAAAATAATATTTGCCATATTTATATAAAAGGCCACTGATGATCTTTATTTAAAAAGGACTAAGAAACGCAAACATAAGGCACAAAGATTTAGATTTTTAATCGTCTAGTCAGAAACATCATACAAATACCACAATTAGTTCAAAAATATACCATAAATCAATTCTAAAAGAGTCCAAAATTGGAAGGACATGATATTATTACATACTAGCTTTCCGCCCGCGGCTTCGCCCGCGTTTTCAAAGAAAAACCCGTTCCCGTAGGATTTCCGAGATAAAACCTATCCTATGTCCTTTCTCGGGTATCAAAATATCTCTATACCAAATTGGTTCAGTAGTTAAGGCGTGATTGAGTAACAGACAGACAGAGTTACTTTCGCATTTATAATATTAGTATGGATTATTTAGATCATACACGCTAATTGTATTCATAAGTTAGATGACGTTATCAATATATTGTCTTCCAAAGATTTAATTCGATTAAGAAGACTATACCAAGATAAAATATAATGTACAAACAGCAAGAAATGGCAGACTAATGATAATTTATTGGGAAAACAAACTTTTTATTTTAGGTGATTTAACTTGGAAGATTTAATCGGTTGTTTTAAAAGTTATACGTTATGTAGGAATACCTATTTTATAACGAAAATGATTCCTCTACTTTGACAAATACGGAATCCGTAAATATAGAGGAAACATATATTATGTAAAATGTTGAAACAAACAGTGAAGACGCGTTGAGAGTAAAATTTCAAGGTCATGGCACCGTCACGTCATGGAGTAAGGCGAAGATTTTGGAAGTTTCACTTCTGACACGTGAGCTCGGCACACACGCTCTATTTTATTGTTGGATAGTGGTTTTAGGCTTAGTAATTAAAGATGTGCGTAATATTTTAACAGCATTAAACAATAGTGTTATGTGTTAATGTGTAAGGATCACCTCATAAGGTGTATCCATCATTTTTTTTTTGGGACAATTTTCACACACGGCACGATCTGATACTATACTAAGCTTTCGCTTGTGTTATGGAAACCAGATGGCTGATAAACATACATATATAATTTTAAATAAATACTCATATAGATAATTAACACCCAGACACAGAGCAAACATCTATGTTCATCACACAAATATTAGACCCGGGTGGGGATCAAACCCACGACCTCTGGCATGGAAGGCAGGGCCATTACCAACCAAGCCAACCGGCCAGTGATTGAATGCCTTCTATCAATATAGTATTATACATTTAGAAATTAGTCGAGTCTCCCCGTGACCACGCTCGCTGTAAAGTGTTCGAAACGTTGGGAAAATAATAGAATGAATAAATCGCGTTTGAAATCCGTTAAAAAGTCTTTAATTTCTAAATTCTATCAATATGTCGAGTTATACGCGGCTAATACAACTCACTTGGCCTTCCAGAACTCGCTGAGCGTCTCGCTGGCGAGGAAGCCCACGATGAGTATGAGCATGAGCGCCTGGCTGATGAGGCCGAGCCGCGACTGGTGCAGCTGCGAGTGGTTCACCGAGCGCGGGTCCACGCTGCCGTCGTACTGCGCCAGGTCCGTTTGCACACCCTATACCAAAAAAAAACAAAAAAATTGGTTGTCTGTAAGGTCGGTTTACTGACGATAGTTGAACGTGGCAACGGCCTATTGTGCTTCTTTGTCGCTCGTTCCGCGCTCTCGCTTGCACTTCAAGCCTTACATGGAACACCTGAGAGCGAGGTAACGCCGCATGAGTCATGTTTTTTCGTGCGTGCAGCCGGCTATATCGAATTAAAAGACGTTGTCACGTCAAAAATATTTATTCAGTAACAAATATGTTTACAATTATGTATATCAGTCATTAAGGCATCCTTTTAAGCATTAATTGCTTGTGTTAGAACATCTCGCTCTTCCTAGAGTACATTACCATTTATTGTTACACGAATAACATTTTCTTCAATAAAGTAAAAAGTGATATAAAGATAAATATGTAAAAACTATTCAGATATATTATAAGGAACAGAACAGGTGTGTATCTTTGTGTGTGTGTGTGTGTGTGTTATGTGTATATATTATATACCAATAAATCCATACTAATATTATAAATGCGAAAGTAACTCTGTCTGTCTGTCTGTTACTCAATAACGCCTTAACTACTGAACCAATTTGTATGAAATTTGGTATGGAGATATTTTGATACCCGAGAAAGGATATAGGCTACTTTTTACCCCGGGAAATAGGATAGGTTTTATCCCGGAAATCCCACGGGAACGAGAACTATGCGGGTTTTTCTTTGACTGCGCAGGCGAAGCTGCGGGTGGAAATCTAGTAATAAATAAATAAATAAAATCTTTATTTCAATTCATACATTAATTTGTCACATTGGATTGAGGTTCAGGCCCCCTTACTAGATATACCAATGTAAATCATTATTTAGACTTGGTTTATGTTCACATTAACATAGTCACATACGCCTTCCAACACCCAAAACATGCACATGCACGCACTCACACAAGAAATCATAGCACGCAATCACGCACACAAGCAATGACTTACACGCAAGCACGCATGCACGCACGCACACCCACTCATCTCCCCCCCACACACATTTATGTATCTACGAACACTCACACACACAAACTCACACACGCACCTGTTTGACGAGCGTGTCCTGCACATCGTCGCCGTCGGCCGCGGACGAGGGTCCCGGCCGCGGTGTGATTATTGTGCACACTTTCGTCTCGCGCAAGAACTCGCCGCGAAGCTAAAACAAATGTTGTAAACGTGAAAATTTATAAGGTATGTTTTTCTTAAGCCTCGTAATTCTTGGTAAAGATTTACTGAACGACTATTGATCGCCTATTGACTATTGATCGCATGAAAATTGCTGGATATATACTGGAAATGCAACTACAGCAGGCTGCACACAGTGCTCCCTGCTGGTAGTATGTACCGCAGTGTAATTTTTTTACAAGGCTTTAGATAGATAGAGAGCTGATGACTTTTTTGCATAGATAAAAACGAGACTAACATAATATGGGCATGGTAGTACTTGAATTACTCGGGTACCTACAGCTAAATTTTATCAAACCAAAACAAACTAAAGTTGTAAGCTTTTGTACAAGAGTGATGCTTGAATTGTTTTTTATTTTCAAACATTTCATCAGATTCTATCTTTTCGATTACATCGTTAATTAATCTCAATCAACTTTACCAATGACAATTACAAAATAACACCGTTTTTCCTTAAAAACCCCATTACGACTTCCTTAATGCTTACAAACCAGAATTCAAAGTCCATACAAATTCCGATAATTAATTTTATAGGCTTAAGTAATTAAAGATGTGCGTAGTTTTTTAAGAGCATCAAACAATAGAGCGTTATAACACAAGTTAATGTGTAAGGTTCTCCTCATAAGGTGTAATGGTCCATCATTGATTTCCTTCTATCATTGTGTAATCTATAATTATTAAGTGTTACCATGTTTTTTCCGATTAAGAACGTAGGCGGTAAAAACTTATTATCCTTGTGACATAAATTATAAATATACATACTGTTCTATTCTATAGTGAATAAAAATAAGATAAGTTATTCCTGCTAATTTCTTAAAATTTTATGAGACTACTGATATAGAGATTACAAAGAATTAAAGTCATATTAATTATCAAATCTTACAGCAATTAAACTACTAAAGAATAAAATTTATAACTATCTATGTAGTATTTATAAATATAACATACCTTAAAGTATACTTCGACGCCATAAATCAGGAAGAAAACAACCACAACGAACAACAAAACCGCGTAGCATCCGTTGAATACGTGCTGATAGAAACTCTGCAACAAGAGAAACCAAATATTAATAGCGCGCCTTCGCTTCGCTTCGCATAATTGTAATGATAGAAAGGAATAATTCATAAATAGACTTGTCTCTACTCTAGTCTACTTCTAATAAAGGATAAGATCTTCTTTCTAAGAAGAGTTTATTCTTTAGTCATATTTCTTCTTACACTATTTTCACGTAAATCCAAGCTTTAGGAAATAAGACTATCCCTTAATCTTAACACGTATTTTTTAATAAGGTATCATAGTATAGACCGGACTCTCAGTGGAGTTTCGTTTGCAAAAATCGCGGACCTCAATCTGACTTCTGATATATATTGTATAGATCCCAGACATCCTATAGACAGATGTTGCCAACCAGTTTTGTGGTCCCCCTGCCCGCACCCCGGTAATTAAATATGGCATACAAAGAAAAAAATAAAAATTTCCAAAACATGCCGTGTGGGGTATCAAATGAAAGAGCTTATTGAGTAGATCACGAATATATAGCATACTATATACATTTCTTACACTTTCTCTAAGATTTTTTAGAAAATTTACGAAAATGGTCCATTTTTGAGTTAACTTTAAACCACTATAGATTGAAAACTCATGAATATATTTTTTAAATTATTATTTTAAATAATTAACAATAGTCCATTGTTTACGATTCAATATTTCGTACAGTGAAATAGTTGCATGGGGGAGTGGGGGGAGCATTCAAAGATGGCGAGTATATTTTCAAGTTCATATAGTATATAGTTATTTTCATCAAATCCACCACATAGCTCACTTATATTATATTACGAACTATTGAATCATAAACAATGGACTATTGTTAATTATTTAAAGTAATAATTTAAAAAATATATTCATGAGTTTTCAATCTATAGTGGTTTAAAGTTAACTCAAAAATGGACCATTTTCGTAAATTTTCTAAAAAATCTTAGAGAAAGTGTAAGAAATGTATATAGTATGCTATATATTCGTGATCTACTCAATAAGCTCTTTCATTTGATACCCCACACGGCATGTTTTGGAAATTTTTATTTTTTTCTTTGTATGCCATATTTAATTACCGGGGTGCGGGCAGGGGGACCACAAAACTGGTTGGCAACATCTGTCTATAGGATGTCTGGGACCTATATAATATATATCAGAAGTCAGATTTAGGTCCGCTATTTTTGCAAACGAACATCTCCTTGGAGCCTGCTCTAGTAGGGAAAATCATAATTACCTAGGTCTTGAATATATTCGAGAACCGACCGACACATCATCAACACAAACCAACCAATTTGTTAATACTGTTACAACTATACCAAGTTATTATAAATTGCTGATTATCTTGCAATCAAACGACACATAAACATTAAACAAACGCTTAAATTATTCATGAAGGTACATTATCATTTGCCGTGAGTCAATATTGGCACTTTTCTTTTCTTTGTTTTCGCAAGGTTATAGGAATGTTCAAGTTTAGGATAGACAAAAAATGCTTAGAAAGACAAGCTACAACGGATATCGATAATGATCCGAAAATATGTATTAAAACAGAACAATCTATGATGTCTCGTTTTCGAATCCCTAATAACAATGCAAAGAAGATATTTCAGAAAACTTTACCACAACAGACTAATTCTAAATTTTTTATCTCTTTTTCATTGCTGATTTTCCTTGAGTTTTACTTATATCCGAAAATAATTTTATTCGAATGTTTATATGTACTCTACTTGCAGAGAATTCCTTTCCTAACCGGAAAGTCAAAACTGGCGCAAGATTTCATCTAAAAAACTAATAGTATTTAGCCAAATGGCTGATAAAAACGCGCACAAGGACATTTAAAAGGACTCAAATAGACGATCGCAATTGGTCACACCCACGCGGTCGTTTTGCTTTTAGAGTTAATCATTCTATTTATTCCTAAATAGAAGTACGTATTGTGGTTACAATTTTAAAACGCAATTGTTTCCACCTCTAACTGTTAACTACTATTGGTATAATCGAATTTTATGATGAAAACTTGTCAACATTATCAACAGAAGTATGGTTTAATTAACATTCCGTTATTAAAAACGCTATACGGAAATAGTGAATACCGACAGTAAGGACATATTCTTATGGATCTAGAGATCAAGGACAGCGATGAAGAAAGTCCATTGAAAATGAAACCCTTTATTTGTGGAAGTAGTAAGAAAAGTCAGTGCCTAATATGTATTACTGATCCCTAGAAAATTAATATCCCAATCATCATATATGCTTTGTAGCATTACTATCACCTAAATATAATGCTAATTTCAACGATACTAATAAATATTTAGTACTATCGTAATCATACTTTATTGGACGGATAAGTTTTATCCAAGCATTGAAAAATAGGCCCTAAATATGAAAATTGGCATTTGTTTTTTAACCTTATCAGTCAATCAATTACACATTTGCTTAATACATGTAAACAAACATTAATTTACTATTAAACAACAATAAACTAATTTAGTTTTGTGTCAACTGACCGAGTTTAATAATGTTCTATCTTATCTAGATTCTATAATTAAGGCTTTTTCCACTTACTAATCACTAATCAGACTTAAGGGGGCGCATAAAGCAAAATAACCAATCTTCTATTAGATGATACGTGTAATATGCAAGACCAAATCTAAAAAATAAAATATATATCAAACTAGATGATATGTTCAACGATTCTGTTTAATCAAAAACATAAAATATTAAAATTTACTCGATAAAAAAAAATCACCAAGTTAGCTCTAATTTTCACACTTTTACGTTTTCTACTTGACATGGTAATACTTATTATGATTTTTTTTTCATAAACAATTATATTAAAACATTTGCAAGATATTTGTCAGAGCATTTTGTGTAATTACTTTTAGTTTTGGTTTTATCTGCGATAAACCACTTTTGGCGCTCTTTTTTTCTCGAGATAAACGTTTGATTTTGTCACGATAAAAGTGGTTTATCCAAAATCGTCGCCTTTAACTCCATGGAGTGACGGTATTGCCATGATGCGACCTGGAAATTTTACTCTCAACGGGCCTAAAGAAGTTTCACTTCAAAGCTAAAATACAAGAACATACCTTCTTCTCAGCAGATGTATCAGCCACGTTAATAGTCAGCACTTCGGCGAAGAGAAGCGAATAGATGATCACGTTGAATGTGACGAATGCAAGGAAAGACTTGGAGAGGAACCGCTGCCTCTCCCATCGAACGTCGCGGAGATGGAATACCTGGGGGAAAAAACATTTTTGTTCCAATAAATAAAGAAATTTGGATACAGTTTTTGGCATATAACAATCACTATAATCAACACGAAGTCGTAATACAAAAGGCAATAGATACTTATATACTAGACTAGCTTTTAAGCCGCGGCTGCGCACGCGTAGTCATAGAAAATTACATGGGAATAAGATGTTTCATAGCATGTCAAGCTTCTAAACTGTCCAGAGACAATAACATAACTATATAAATATTAATTCACTCAATTTCGACAAAAAGACAAACAAACACACTTTTGCTTTTTAATATTAGTAAGGATAGTATAGTTTTGGGAAGATTTTATAACACGTACGTTTCTGTATAGGTACTCAAAATTTTTCAATATCAGAATCTTTATATTCCTTCCTTATTTATAACTAGCTTTCCGCCCGCGGCGTCGCCCGCGTTTTCAAAGAAAAACCCGTTCCCGTAGGATTTCCGGGATAAAACCTATCCTATGTCCTTTCTCGGGTATCAAAATATCTCTATACCAAATTTCATGAAAATTGGTTCAGTAGTTAAGGCGTGATTGAGTAACAGACAGACAGACAGAGTTACTTTCGCATTTATAATATTATAGTATGGATTGTTCAAATCAAATTCAAAATCCCCGTATTTCTTCAACTGATATACAAAATTGTTAACTACCAATGAATTACCTACCTAACACTTCGTCGTTATTTTCACTACCGTATAGTGTACACAACACCCACCGCGTAGACACAATAATCCGAAGTGGTATGTTTCCTTTGTAACATGTGCTACTGTATACCGTCAAATGTGGCTACTTGACCTTTACTTGGCAACTTGACCACACCTTCCGTTTAACAACAAAATATCAAATTTTGTAGAATTGAAAGCAAATTGACCTAACGTATCGATGTTGGTAGGTTCTTAAAATATTAATTGGCAACATATTTTAATTTTAAAGCGGTAACGCTGTTGGTTCTCGCAATATAACGTATCGAAGTGTGACTGTAACTAAGGATCTTTTGCCGGTGTCAGTATTATTATGTTTGTAGAGCTTAAACTGCACATCTCAGGTGAGTACAGTTTTGATATGTTGTGTAATAAACCCTAGAGATTGATTTTACAGTGGGAACTATCCAATTTTAGGCTCATCTGTCGAAATATTTGCTTGGGCATTGATGCCTCAGGTTAGGTCAAGTTGCCATTGACCGCTGCGTGGCAACTTGACCGACGCCTAGGGTTGACACAAAAAATAACGTGACTGCATTTTTTCCTTTTTTTATCTGTTTCGAGTTTTGCATAGTAAAATCAATAAATTTGCTGCAAATTTCGGACAATCCAGATACTTATACTCTCTTTGATGACAACGATTAAGCATATTTCTAATGAAAAATAAATGTTTCCTTATCTATTAATAAATACCTATAAGTATTAAGTAATATACATATACGTATGTATTAAATTTAGTTTAATAAATAAATAGTTCATTAAAATTTGTGTCTTGTTTGTGACAACCCTATCCGACATGTAATGCTTTGTATGAAATCATTACAAATCCCGTGGCAACTTGACCAGGTAGCCAGAGCCTAACAGTTTATTGTAAAGCTTCGGGCTGCAATATTTAAAAAGTCGAAGAATTAAAAAGTAATAGCAACTTAGCCTAAAACAAGAATGTTAAGCATCTACCTATGAAAACTGATGTGCAAGGTCAAGATACCACATCAGTGTCAACTTGACCTGTATTACGTTTATTTGTAAATAATGTCAGATTCAATACATTTTAAAGAAATACCTAGTAAAAGTGAATGATGAAATCATTCATGACATGAACAAATCATAAAATGTTAATAAAAGTTTAATATAAATAAGTTAGCTAAGAAAAAGTAAAAAAATGTGGTCAAGTAGCCACATTTGACCGGTACATTAAGTAATTACTAATTAGTTGTCAGACGCCTATATTGTTACTAAACAAATATACAAACTGAACTTGTAAATATCATCTACGTCAATTAGACGATAAACAATGAACGATATGTTATCTGTATATTAATACGCAGCCGTCTTCCCTTACGTTTGGTTAATTTAGTGCGTTCTCTCCACGTATCGCTGTGATATATTTATCGTTGTTTTCGTATTATAATTCAGATATTATTTCCAATATGTTTATTGTTTATAGTATGTTTCGATAAGTGCAGTAGAACTCAAGCTAGAGTCGTAGGAGTAAACAACACCACCAAGCGATTAAAACTAGATAGTTTTAGTGAATTATCGAGAAAGCAAACAAAATTACCCAATACAAACTTAACTTAAGTATAAGAAATATTTAAAAGGGATATAGCGAAATATATGGAAATCCTGTTACAAACTTTAAATATGATCACATTTACGTAACAAAACTGAAACCAATGATACCAAAATAATTAACTAGCGTACATGACATCTAATTAGTACATGCGTTCAGAACAATAGTAAACTATACGTACCATTGTTACTATTTAATGTCAATGTTACATACCCCATATACTTCCTATCTAATATATATTATAAAGGCGAAAGTTTGTAAGGATGCATGGATGTATGGATATATGGATGTATGGATGTATGGATGTATGGATGTTTGTTACTCTTTCACGTAAAAACTACTGAACCGATTACAATGAAATTTAGCACACATATAGAGGGTAACTTGGATTAACACATAGGATAGTTTTTATCCCGGAAATCCCACGGGAACGGGAACTATGCGGGTATTCCTTTGCAAACGCGGGCGAAGCCGCGGGCGGAAATCTAGTTATCCTATATAATTATTCAAAGGACAAAAGTATTATCTCTGTTTTAAATTCACTTTTTTGTTCTACCCGTATCTACAACAATCAGTTAATATTTTGACTTTGTTTAACGGTATTACATGCATGTTTATTTTATACACTAGCTGTGCCCCGCGGTTTCACCGGCGTTGCTCCGCTCCTGTTGGTCTTAGGGTGATGATATAATATAGCCTATAACCTTCCTCGATAAATAGGCTATCTAACACCGAAAGAATTTTTCAAATCGGAAAAGCAGTTCCTGAGATTAGCGCGTTCAAACAAACAAACTCTTCAGCTTTATAATATTAAGTATAGATAGTATAGATTTATGGAAATTAGGAATATGTACTTATGTAATATATTTTTATAAAAAACTAGCGGTCCGCCCCGGCTTCGCCCGTGGTACATATTTACGTTTTCTCTACATTAAAACCATCCTCGTACTTCAAGGAATATAATAAAAAAAGAATTATCGAAATCGGTTCAGCCGTTCTCGAGTTATGCGCTTACCAACACATTTTGCGATTCATTTTTATATATAAGAGAAGATGAACAAGTTCCGTGTATGCTTAACATAAAAATACGTAACCACGCAAAACTTCCTTTTTTGTCACTCTCAATACTAATTAATCGTAAAAAATAATAATTATCTTTTTGTTGTTTTGTATACAATCTTCTTAATGCGATGATAACTTATAATCTGTGCTTATAATAAATGTTTTACATATAAACAAGTTCTACATTCAGTAAGTACCAACGCAGTATCACTCACATAACAGACATTTTATTTATTACAATGTTTAGTAAATGCATAAATTATATTCGGATTATGTTAAATTCTCACAGCACCTGTTAAAATCTTGTCAAACAACATAACTTACGCATCATTAATTGCTTTATCTTGAGAAAAATCAAAGTACAAATTCCGGTAGCAGGGAAAACGTACCAAAAATCAAAGTATACAAAAATCCCTACTAATATTATAAATGCGAATAATATTATAAATGCGAAAGTAACTCTGTCTGTCTGTCTGTTACTCAATCACGCCGTAACTACTGAACCAATTTGCATGAAATTTGGTATAGAGATATTTCGATACCCGAGAAAGGACATAGGATAGGTTTTATCCCGGAAATCCTACGGGAACGGGTTTTTCTTTGAAAATGCGGGCGAAGCCGCGGGCGGAAAGCTAGTATCAATATAAACCTTGATATAAGAATAGATTAATATCTAGTTATTAGATAGAATCTAGTTTCTAGAATGTGTAAATAATATCAAAATACAAATAATTTGTAACAACTAAAATCTGTAGGTACTAGTAAGTAGTAATATAAAGCTGTAGAGTTGGTTTGATCGGGCTTATCTCTGGAAGACTGGAACTTTTGGACTGATTTCTCAAATTCTTACACCGTTGAATATTATGCAAGTGAATCCTGAGTGCTATAGGCTATTATCTACTACATATATAAAAATAAGTCGGGTTTTCCTTCCTGACGCTATAACTCTAGAACGCACCAACCGATTTCCACGGTTTTGCATTCATTAGAAAGGTCTCGGGCTCCGTGAGGTTTATAGCAAAGAAAAGGTGGCGAAACGGAGTTCACCCTGTTTGCTAGTATATTATACATATACATATATGAATTACGGACGAAGTCGGAGCAAACCGTTTGTGTTCCAAAAACTAAAGTACCTACCAGATTTTTAAGAAGCATCTAGAACCTTCCCATTCCTAAACATCTAGAACTAGAGTACGCGAGATTGCATACGCTTAGACTAGAATGTTCTAACTTCCAACACTAACGTGCCCGAACCCTTTGTAAAACCATAACAATAACACGAGTTTCATTCATCCGGCTATCATATTGTCTAGCTATGTTAAAACATAATCAGCATTGTCGGCCACATCCTACAATGTGTCGTTGCAATTATTTGAATAATATCTTGATCATAATATCACCGTATAGAATTAATAATGTTTTGTCTGAACTCCCAGAACAGCATGGGAATGTGTTTTGATCTCAGATTGTAGGGACACACATATGCAATTCGCTGATCGAGCTTTTTGTATATGTTTGCGTCCACATTGTTTCCCCGACGCTTTTTACATTTATTAGAATTACTAGCGGTCCGCCCCGGCTTCACCCGTGGTACATAATATTTACGTTTTCTCTACATAAGAACCAGCCTCGTAGTTCAAGGAATATAATAAAAAAAGAATTATCGAAATCGGTTCAGCCGTTCTCGAGTTATGCGCTTACCAACACATTTTGCGATTCATTTTTATATATAAGAAGATTAGTAAGTACATAGTGCATAAGGGCTAGCTTATGCAACACATATTGTAAAGAGAATTAAAAGTAATTAAAGAAAAAGGCTTTATTATTTGGCAACCTTGGGGGCAGAAGCCCTACTCTACACAGATCAAAATAAAAATATTTAGATTAATCGTTTTAAGTACCGTACCTATGTAAAATTAAATTGTATGTATGATAGTAGCTCTAAAATACATACAACAAATTTAATTTTACCGTAATTTAATACGCAGTTAATGTTATTTGTTCACTTCTTAAGTTTTAATTGGTTCATATAAGGTTCATATGGTTTTAATCTACATATAAATTAGACACGCAAAAACTTCAAGGGCTTATGTTGGGTACATTTTATGTACCTAATGTGTAATAGTATACCTTATAATTCCGGTTAGACATAACCGGTTTCTCTTTAACTAAGGAAACAAAATAGTTCTAATTAATGAAATAATTATTCTTATTTGTATACTATATCAATAAAGTTGTAATCGGAAACAAACAAGACCAATAAAAAACGTAAACATTAGCTTAATCGTATAAATTAATTATCTATGGTCGATTTTTCCTCAAAAATATAACAAGGTTCAGTTTATTTATTTTATAGAGAAGCAGAGACATTCTATACAGTGACCTCATTTTGAGATGCATTTTATTTAAAAAACGAAATCAGTTTAAAGGCCAAACGAGCTTAATTTTTGAATTAGACAAAAAATCGCAAAAAATACTGCAATACAATTAACAAACTAGACCAAAAACTACAAGGACTTAGGGTGCTTTTACACCAATAATGTGCGATAATATGCAACGAGGAATATATTTGTAAAATTGTAAAGACCAAATACAACGCTTCATTTAGTTTGAAGTTTGAAGCTATACTATTGGATATACTTATTTACAAACACATTCCTCGCTACACATCCTCGCACACGATTGGTGGGAAAGCACCCTTAATGAAAAAGCTCTGCATAGTAATAGACTACTATTGTAGTCGACTTGTATACGAGCATCTAGTATAGTGGTTTTTAATTAAATATCCAATATGTATATGCGTCTATATTGAAACCGCATGTTTGTCAAGAGAAGAATAGAAAACTATTCATATTGCTCATAAATGACTACAATCAGCTTTATTACAGACTGTGGTTTATTTAATCTGTGCTTTAACGTAATTTCGCGAATAGAATAGAATTTTGTTATTATAACTGTACTATAAAATATAATAAAATAATATAATTTACAAAAAACGTAAACGTTTTACGTTTTCAATACACGATAAATCTATTATACCAGCCATAAATACGTAAAAATCATTAGAATTTCGGTCGATAGTCAAATTAATTAACCAAAACGCACTAAGCACACCCATTAAATCATCAGACCGTACAAACGTACTTTGTTGATCGTAGTAATCTATTTTAAAATCTTATTATTCTAAAAACAAAAATATAAAATCACTCAAAAAGTCAAAACCTTAGCTCCAAAAACCAAGATGCGTTTCTTAGAAATTTTTTACAAAGCAAAGATCCTAATATGTATGTACATATATAATATGTATGTACTAAGCCAACTCGAATAAAATGTATATTGATTTTACTCGATTTTAGGGGGATTTGTAAAGTTTAATAGTACAAATGTATTTGTTTAAGGGCCGATTTTTCGATGCTTGGATGAAACTTATTCGTCGAATAATGTATAAAACTACCATTTTAAAAACGTATTCTAATTGCCCGTATTTGACAGTTCACGTGACATTTTAATATAATCGTGTAATATGTACTTTATTGGACGGGTAAGTTTTATCCAAGCATTGAAAAATCGGCACTAAGATGATTCAACGTTTAAGTAGTTCCTGTTAGTTAGTAAGTAGTTAGTGAATATTATAAACTAACCACGTTCATATGTTAACAAATAAACATGCCTTTCGTCTTAAAAAAACTGGGTACCTACGTGAAAAAATGGAAAAATTTATATATTATAATTAGAACGAACGTCATCTAAATTTATCTCTTTTTAAACTGTTATATCAACAGTGTTTCGTGCATAGTTGCATACCATCTATTTTACTTGAGACGATTTCATTAAGTACCACAGTACCTGATACATTATAATATAAATTATCCTAATGCCAACTACTATTACTTGCCAGCAAAGATATTACTAGTAACGAATATTTTTAAACCACGATCCAAGCCAAAACAAATTAATCCGTATGACGATAATATTTTTTATGTTACTTCAATTACATACGTACATGACAATTTTTTAAGGGAATAAAAAATTAAGGAAAAGGCTTCTTAACACCCAATCAAAGTCATAGACGTAGTAACTATATACTAATCTCTGGTTAGTCTTATATACCTATTTATATTACTTATCTACCTAAATATAATTTCCGAAACATTATCACCATATTGTCACATTAACGTACACAAATGGATAAAAATTAATAAAAAGCATAAAGTTACTATTTCATCAATTTTCACAATAGTATAAGGCTGCTTAAAATTATAGCGTAGGTACCTACCTATACCTAATTTTAATTTTAAACTAATTGTAATTTCCACCTAAATTAGCTATCCATCGCTATTGGTTAGGGAGCCAGGTGCAAATTTGGTTAACTATTTCCTCTCAAGAGATAATTCGTCAGACGCATGAGAGTATAGTATTATAAAGCCTCGTGAACGTCAGCTGGCGCTCGGTTGGGGGGGTGAGCGGTTGTTGCCTCCCACGCACATAGGAAAAAAAATACATTCATTCTTTGATTTCCTCCCAGCTAAAAATTTGTCAAATTGTAGCTAACCCAATATCTCAACGAAAAAAAATAGTCAGCTGGTTACAACATGGTGTATTATACGTCAGCTGGTGTCTCGAACATGAAAGTTAAATTTAAAGAAAAATTTATTTTCCGTTATTTCCTCTCAAACAAAAATTTACCTGATGATAGCTTATATGTAACTGTGGATAAATATATATGTCAGCTGGCTGTATCTTGGTGGAAAAACCGTCAGCTGATACGGGAGGCTACAACCGCTCTTCCCCCCAACCGAGCTCCAGCTGACGTTCACGAGGCTTCATAATACTATACTTTGATGCATTTTACTAATTACCGCTTGAGAGGAACTTGGTCATAAAATCTGATGCTGGCTCCCGGACCATATGTAAAAAGTCAAAATTGTCATAACATAAAAATCGCTCACAAAGTAAATTAAAAATTTCAGAAAACCCACTTCAAAAGTTATACAAGTTTTCTATACGAGTCGTCAAAATTGAGATTTTTAAACAATATAATCTCGATTTCTATAAAAAAGCATATAAAATCAATAGTAGGCAATTGCTTGAAACTCGTAAAGTTTGTATTGCTAACAATTATTACCGATTTTATTGCGTTTTGGCACAGCCTTTTGATTTAATTTAAAAACACCTGAAATACACGTAGTACATATTATCTCGATGTGAAATACGCATACACAAGCCGCGTTGCAAATTGCAATCTTTTTATCGCAAAAAATAATTTTAAATATTATACATACCTACTAGAGTACGAGAAATAATAGATTGCCAATTGGAAATCAAACTACAAAGGCATTTTTAATAAGATGCCTATTTATCTATTTTGATTATCTCCATAAAAGTAACCCTTAAATTGTGACTCTTTCTCACTTATTTATGTAACCTTTAAAAAAATACCAAAAATAATTTGCCAAAAATAAAAAAATCTATGATTCTTAATATTCTGCTCAAAAATTTTTCATTTTATATCATGCATTTTAAATTATCCCGAAGTAGCGTACGTATTTCTAGCAATTTATAGATCAATATTTATTTTAAAAATACCTTATTTTCCCCAACACCAACTAAAACAGCCGTTGCCACAAACTACTTACAATAAAAAAAAATACGATTCGAAATTCGAATATAAAAAGAGCGCGGAAATACAACAATTCGCGCGCGTGTACACCGGATGCCTAACGTTTTCTGCCATCGAATCATTAAGTGTATAATCTATGTATTGAATCATTCATCGTCAAAGAACTTCATAATATGTGTACTATCGCGTACAATGTGCGTACAATCGAATTTAAAACTCGTAATATCGTTAGATATAATTAAATCTTAAGGATAAGGTTTTAGTACCTATATATACATAATTTATTAGGTTTTAGACAAAGCGGGCGAAGTCGCGGGCGGAAAGCTAGTAAAATAAACTTCGGGTGTGATCTATAATTGTTATCAAAGCCAAAAATACAGTTGGTTTGGCTGTATGTCAGGGCTAAACTCAAAAAGTACTGCATGCATTTACTTGAAAGCTGCAGAGATAGCTTGATATTTGAGGAAGGACATAGGATAGGTTTTCTTTTATTAGTACGCGGGCGAAACTACTGGCGGAAAGCTAGTAAACTATACAAGGATTAATATCAAGATATTCAATGCATTCAATAATGTCCTTAAATGATAATGTGTGAATTAGATTTATATCGAATAAGGTTACCTTCACATTTAGAAAATTTTTAATAGTTCTATGCGCTTTGAGTAAAAAATACACGGTGATTATGCTCCAAGGAGCCGTGAAATTAAAATATGCGCTTTTATAATTTTTAATGTAACCTTATAAAAAAATGTTTTCATTAACCTTAACAATGAAGTTGTACGTTAATAAAATATTATATAATTCTCAATTATTATTTATAAATTTTGAAATTAAATATAATATATAACCAGATTTCCGCCTTCGGCTTCGCAGGCGTTTTTATAGAAAAACTGGCATAGTTCCCGTTCCCTTGGGATTTCCGGGATAAAACTATCCTATGTGTTAATCCAAGTTGTCCTCTATATGTGTGCTAAATTTCATTGTAATCGGTTCAAAAGAATTTGCGTGAAAGAGTAACAAAAACACACACACACATCCTCACAAACTTTCGCATTTATAATATTAGTAGGATAAATAACTAATGGTATTAAATGTAAGTTCCTTTATTTACTGTGAATATATTTCTTCATTAGAATTCCTTAGTGACAAAAAGTAATAAAAACTATCAGATTTCCTTTCTTACTTCATTGAAATCTTTTTCCAATTCACCCCACTAGAAAAACCATTCAAAGGATTCAATGCCAAAGACGAAAATATATAAAAAAAAAGCCCATCAAAAATTCAAAAGCATATCCTTTAGAATAATATCTTGGAGTCAGATGTCTGCGATTCATATAAAACCATAGCGTACTAAACTCGTTCCATCGTCTGTTGTTTTATTTTACAAGACGTTTCTCCGAAATTCAATATGATATTATACTGTATTCATAACATTCTTCAGGTTGTTATGATTTATTTTTAATGTACGCTATTTGAAAAGATGTATTGAATGTACACATGGTAGGAGGTAATGTTTAAATAATTTCTATAATAATGCCTTTCCTTATCTTCTACTAGCTTACCGCCCGCGGCTTCGCCCGCTTTGTCTAAAACCTAATAAATTATATACTAAAACCTTCCTCTTGAATCACTCGCTCTTGACTTATCCCTATTCCGCCAAAACCGTGCTGGGACCTATAATAGGTGTATTAGCATTTTGAAATTTAAAATTGGTTAAATTGCACAAATCAAGTCAGAATATCCTTTATAATTATTATTTATTAGAGAAAAATATTCTTACATAATATAACATGAATTTACTGTCAAGGTTTAAATTAACTATTACTTTTTTCTGATAGGTGTAAGTACCATCTTAATATTTATAAATCTCGTAATCTCACAATGTTTGTCCTCAATGGACTCCAAAACCACTTAACCGATTATAATAAAATTCGCACACCATGTGCAGTTCGATCCAACTTGAGAGATAGGATAGTTTAAACATGTAGGTACCACGGGCGAAGCCGGGGACCGGACCGCTAGTAAAAGTATATAAATCGATTACATAATGTATGGAATTGAAATTAATAACCTCTCCACAAGACAATTTTAATCAGTGCCATCTATACGACTCATGTGAAACATACGTGATACGTGATTTACCTCTGCAATCTACATAATTTAACAGCAGATTGTTTTTCTTAGTAACGTATTATAACGCTAGATGTCGCTAAAGTCAGATTTCAATAAGATTCTATCATACAAATATTTGCTTTTTATTCTGTCCTCCTAAATACAGAATATAATAGAATAACTATAATTACAATAAATGGACTCCCATTAATTGGTGATCTGCTTAAGGGGGCTTAAAATTTTGAAAAAACGCCTCACATTTTAAGAATATGCCGCATAACATTACATATAATAAATCAAATTAATCGTTTAAAATTATACTTACCTCAAAATCTGTGTTACAAATTAAAACACACTTTCGCCTGTGCTTTTGCTAAGATATAATAATTACTCATTCTTATATATAAAAATGAATCGCAAAATGTGTTGGTAAGCGCATAACTCGAGAACGGCTGAACCGATTTCGATAATTCTATTTTTATTATATTCCTTGAAGTACGAGGATGGTTCTTATGTAGAGAAAACGTAAACATGTACCACGGGCGAAGCCGGGGCGGACCGCTAGTTACTCATATAAACCATACCGGTCATCTTCTTTTTAATATAGCTTAAGGTTACTTCCTTACCTTACTTGTTTGTTTTTCTTTATAAGAGCGATTTTACGGTATGATTTTTGTCTGTCTGAAAACATCTCATTCCCATGGTAAAACCTTTTATGGTGTACATTTAAATCACTCTGAAAATTATAAATTTCGATAGATGGCGCTATAATAAAAAAAATTATGTGTGCAATTCACACGTGGGAGAAGTGATTGACCACGCATGCGAAGCCGCGGCAACCAGCTAGTATAAAACAAAGTCGCGTTCCGTCGTGTGTTGTATATGCTTAGATCTTTAAAATAAAACAACAGATGGGGTTTTTTTAATAGAGTATATTAGGTTATCCGCAAATCTTAAGCGAAGCCGCAGGCGGTAAGGTAGTGTAACATATTAATTTCTAACTTACCTCAGCCCAAAAACAGACGATGAGTGAAGAGCCAGATAGGAGCAGTGGATAGTATGCTGATAGAAGACTCGTCGCCCATGTCTCTTGGAATGATGACTGTGAAACAAACAAATATATTAGAATTTTTATATTTTCTTTATAATAAAAAGAAGAAACGTGTATTAACTCATATTAGAACTTTTATACTGTTTTATAATCAAAAAGAGAAACTTTAAAAGTTTTAGTTTCTAAGCTCACTGCATTCATAAACAGCATGGAAATTATATTATATATGGGCCCAGGGGGGAAAGTACTTAAAATACTAGACAGCAAATTTTGCTGATAGGAAACATTTCTTTATAAGTTGAAAATAACTGCTTTTAAAGATTTGTGAAAAATCATCTATGTTGTGTCGGTTGAACGTGATAATCTCAGGAAGTGAGGGTCCAATTTGAAAAAATATTTTCAGTGTTAGATAGCCCATTTATTGAAGAAAACTAAAGACTACTACAGGCTAACACGCTAAGACCAATAGGAGAGGATCATGGCGAGTAAAACCGCGGGGCACAGCTAGTGAAAATAAGTCAAACAATGTTAAATACACTATCAGTAATTTTATCAGCAAGTGGTATATCAAATGTCTATTGTCTGCCACAAATATGTATCCGGTTGCAAATATGTTTATCATGAATTCCAACAGATGGCGCTATGTTCCAACCAACCAATCGTATTATTTTAAAAATATGCTAATCAACATTTTTAATTAATAGTGGCAAAACACGATAAGATATCATATCATATCCATGTAACTTTATACAATTATCAGTAGTGTTTTTGATTGAAACCATCTCAAAATATATTTATCATACTATCTATATGTCATACTGATATAACTTCTATTTGTTTTTGAAACAATATAATGCAACAATACACTCTGATAATAACAAAAAATAACATATAACCTGTATCTCAATAATCCATACTAATAATATTATAAATGCGAAAGTAACTCTCTGTCTGTCTGTTACTCAATCACGCCTAAACTACTGAACCAATTTGCATGAAATTTGGTATGGAGATATTTTGATATCTGAGAAAGGACATAGGCTACCTTTTATTGCGAAATATGTACCACGGGCAAAGCCGGGGCGGACCTCTAGTATCTTATACATATTTCTAATCTACTTTAGCTGTCTTCAGTAAAAAAAAAACAAAATTTTTTAATAGTGTTTTAGAGATTTCACCATCCCATACAAGCAACCAATCAAGTCGTTTTTGATAATAAAAATGTTGGTTTTATGTCGTTCCTGTTTTCCTTGCAATAATTAGAAATCAGTACCATTAGAATTTCCCTTCCCAATCTATTCACATACCTACAACTAAATATATTATCAATGTACAAGAAATTATTTCCATAACAAACAAAATGACAAAAAGAGCCAAACAATAAAATACACCTATCAAAAGAACCTTATCCACCATTAATATCAAAACAACTCCCCCAATACATTTCAATGACTGCACTAAAAAAACAACAAGTATACTGTATACATTTAATAACTAAATTGTTATTTAACTGGAGTCCCTTATCGTTGACCTAAATAATGTGTTTATTTGATTCAACTGATCATGTGTATAGGTCAATGGGCACACGGTCCGCAGTGTGGGTATTTAAGTACAATATTTAATATTAGTACAAAACATGCACACATAAAATTGATGATAAGGAATATTAAAAATAATGATTATAAAATAAATATATATCAAGTTTGTTCTTATTAGGTGCATTAACATTAAATGCGACATTTTAAATAAAACTGTAGGTACCTCCTATTTAATATGTCGCATTTTATTTTTCATTCTTGCAAATCTTATCACTAGAATGAATCGTATCGTCATCGTATTTTCGTCATTCCGTGATATTTTATTTACAATATAAGTGAGGAACGCTACGAGATACAGAATCTAATGCTCTATGGACTATGACCAATAAAAGTTTTGAAATTACTCAATAATAACAGGAGATATGAAAATGCGCAGAATATAATAAAACGTGAACATCCCAACAAACTTGGTAACCGGAATTTGAAAAATCTCCAGCTCAAATACAAAATTGACGTTGCGTAAAAGGCCAAGTTCATAATATAAAGCGGGGTATCAGATCATAGTATACAGGGAATAGGGCAGGTCCGAGGTCAGAGCTTGCAGACTCGCTAATCGAAGCAGCTCAGTCTGGGTGGACGTGATATAAGGGGGTGTAGTTACGAGTTCACACTCGTATACGCAGGGGATGGGATTGGCTCGTTACGTCGCCAGTAACTAGGGTAAACACACGTCCGCTCACGCCCGGGGCTGCTGCGTGACTGTGCTCCCCACTACCCGCGAACCCGAGACATCCGGGGATATAGTACCTATACTTTACTCAAACACTACAGGGGGTAATATCGACTACAACACAAGCGTGCAGCACCGCAAAATCTACAGTTCCCACTTTAATCAGAAATCCACACTTTTTTTTTTTATAACATAAGAAGGCAAACGAGCAGACGCCTTGCCTGGTGGTAAGCTAAGTGCGCCGCCCATAGACTACCGCAACTGATGTTACGGGTGTTGCCTACTTGAAGAGGGAAATATATAGGGTAAAATAGGATATGCCATCGGTGGATTAGGGAATAGGTAGTTTATTGGCCTTTCAGGTAGCTGTAAGCTCTTTTTTTGAAGGTGTCCATATTGAAGCTGTTCGGGAATACAGACGTAGGTAGTTTATTCCATAGTAAAGCAGTACGCGGAAGAAAGTTGCGCATAAAGCGCACGGTTGTGCTTCGCCAACCATCCAGGTGGTGTGGGTGGTAGAGGTTTTTGTGACGAGATGTTCGGTGGTGAAATTGTGCTGCAGGAATAAGGTCGAAAAGTTCTTCAGAACACTCCCCATAATAAATTCGGTAGAATATGCAGAGAGACCCTAAGTCCCTTCTCAATGATAGAGGGTCAAGCTTATCGGTTATCCTGTGGTCGTCGATAATTCGAGCTGCTCGACGTTGAATGCGGTCAAGTGGAAGAAGTTGGCACTGCGGGGCGCCAGCCCATAGATGAGAACAATACTCCAAGTGGGGACGTACCTGCGCTTTGTACAGTAATAGGAGGTGACTTGGCTTGAAGTAATTTCCCGATCTATTGAGGACGCCCAATTTTTTAGAGGCCAGTTTTGCTTTTTCTTCCAGATGACCACGGAATTGCACGTCACTCGAAATATCGACACCAAGAATTCCGATGGACGACGAGATATTAAGGGAAGTGTTCTGAAAGCGAGGTGAATTGACGAATGGGGACCGTTTCGCGGAAAAAGCGCAAACTTGAGTCTTACTGGGGTTAAGGTATACTCACAGAAAATATAAGGAACGCGACATAGAACAGCATCTTCTGCGTGTTCATGTTTACTTCTAAATTAAAAACAAACTGCTTATTTTTTGGGAGCTAACAGAGTAACCATGTTTACAATACAGAGCAGTAGATACCACCAAACGACCTTAAATTTCCCCATATTTACAGAAGATATAAAGTAAGCGCCAGTGGTACCTAAGATTAAATTCCTTATACTTATAGATGAATACTTACAGGAGAAATAAAGTAAGCGCCGCGTATCAACGAAGCTAGGAACGCGACGAGGTACAGCATCTTCTGCGTGGTCACCTTGAACGCGCGCAGCACGTTGGGCGCCTTCAGCCGCCGGTACTCGGCCACTATGCACACGGTCAGTTGTACAGCACACACGAACGAGACAGCTAGGAACACGCCGCCTATGCCTGGAAGTGGATAGATTTGGATCAATTTAGTGGGTAGTTTAATATTTTTTTTATAATCTATAGTCTATACTAATATTATAAAGATGAAGAGTTTGTTTGTTTGAACGCGCTAATGTCAGGAACTACTTGTCCGATTTGAAAAATTCTTTCGGTGTTAAATAGCCTATTTATTGAGGAAACCTATAGGCTATATTATATCATCACGCTAAGACCAACAGGAGCGGAGCACTGCGTGTAAAACAGCGAGGCACAGCTAGTTGCATATAAACAGAGTCGAAAGTTAGAGTAGGACTAGGAACGTGCCGACAGCCGTCAATACGTTACATACAGATGATATAGTCACATCTCAACCACATTGAAAAAAATATGTATTTTGTTTCAGAAATCTATAGGGAAGATAGTATGTTCAGCAGTGGAATTTGACTAAGTAAAGCAACAAAGTAGACAACTGTACTGCGCTGCAACACTGCAGCCGGGCCTTCGGCTCGCTGTCACTATCTGCTACGAGTGAACTCACGCCGATAGTAAGGCAGCCCCACGGCTCGCCGCTGCCACAGCATCGTAAGGCCATCTGCTGCAAGAACTACAAGTGAACTCACACGCATGGTACGGCATGTTCGGGCCCGCGCACTCGTCGCCCGCGTATCTGATCTCGCAGAGGCACGTGCCGTTCATGCAGTCGCCGCGGCCACTGCAGCCGAGCGCGCAGCCCGCCCCACGGCTTGCAGCCATCACAGCGTCCGCATAGTACGCTATCAACGAACGCATCTTAGTGCTAGCGACGCCGAGCGGCGCCTGCGTGACCTGGAATGAAATTACAATGTTATAGTTGCAAAATATTGTATTGGTAATTAAAATACGTGTATTTATATGAAGTCTACGCTTTATAGCGAGCGTGGTCGCTGGTCACGGACAGAATGAAGACTGAAGAATACATTCTTATGTAATTTGAAGAGTAAAGAAAATAAATATTGTAGAAATATATAAAATTCCATACATATGTATTTAGGTGTTGTTTGAAAGCGAATCAATTTATTATTCTGATTATTCGGCCACTTAAAGATGATTTCCAAGTTTGATTCCATTATCCTTTAAGTTCGTCGTTCTTTTACTTTATTTGGAAAATGAAGCAATTAAATATTAAAAATATATTATTCTCTTCGAATTATTTTCCTTCTGATCGTGTTACTTATTCACACAGCATCAATTCACGGCATAAATAAAATACTCCGACAGTCTATTCATAACAGGACATTGGCAAAACTGATGCAACACAATACTCATTCATAAATTGAATCGAATTAGGCAATTCATATTCGTATGGAGGATTGTTGTGTGCTATTATATTATACTACAAGTTAGTTGCGTCCCGTGGTTTCACCCGTGTAAATGAGATTATCCATTTATTCCTAATATTCATAATCTTTATGAAATATCAGAATAAAAAGTAGCCTAAGATTCTCTTTATTACATCGACTATCTGTCTAGCCGCTCCAGAAATTAGCCGCAACAAACAGACAGACCGAAAGATAAAAATTGTAAAAACATACTATTTTTGTATTAGTAAAGAGCGGTAATTTTTAATATTGCAAACAGATATGTACTCCAATTTTATTTATGGTATAGATTATATATTATGCTGTTTGTAAGTCGTCTCTGCGTCACCAATCACCATCTTATAATACATCGTCGTAAAACCTATGACGCAAAGAACTCCCTTATTGTATGTAATATCGTATTATGAATATTAAAATCAGTGGCGAGACATGGCTAATCAATTAGGAATATTGATTAACAATAAATTTAAAAAAAACAACAGAACATAACTGCATTCTTTTGTAGTCATAAATGAAGCTCTAAAAGCCAGAATTGTATCAACCTTATACATTTAGACATTAGTGCACATTGCATTCGTTCGAAAAACTGGTTAACCTTCTAGTGGAATTGGGTATTGAAATTGACAAATTATTCAATCAATATAATAATAAAATATCTATACATATATGTATATTGTATCTATCTGAAAACAACTGCATCTAAACAAGCTCTAGCTCAGATAATATAACTAAATATGGCTGAGACTAGTTCCATTTGCTTTTATTGAGTTCAAGTAAACTATCTGTATACATTGGCTATTTTAATAGTCAATTTTATTAGATAGAAAACCAATTTGGATAAGAAATTTTAGATCTTGACAATTCCCTTTGAAACTGCAGAAATCTATAGTATAGAATTGCATTTGTTCTGTTAATATAGTTATTCAAATATAGATTAGTTTCTAAACTTGATCATATACTGGAGTACAACAAAAATACTGAATAGTCTAGCGTTACTTTGTAATACATGTATTAATTGATTCGAATAGACAAGGCTGGGTCACTCACAAAGATAATTATCAACACTCTACAGCTGTAGCTATACATATAATATGTACATTACGGAAAATATTCAGCTTACATAACTCGCTATACGCTTACGTTGACTGGGTAGGGCTTCATTCATGTTTACATACCTTGTATATAAGAAATACATTTCTTTGTACGAGGATAAAGTAGGGGGAAAATATCAAAGGTTTGAAGTAGAAGAAAAGATATATATTCCGCGTCCAACCAGTAGTCCTTGGCAAAAATTTATGCAAGAGCAGATATCTATTTTTAACAAAATTAAACTTCCGATAGCGGTTTACAATTTTTTTTTTTTCTAAGATGGAATATTTTGGAGGATAAAGGAGGAAATGGTCAATTTTATACAACTATTTCGCCATAATGATTTTAACACAAAACTTTAATAAATATAGATCAATGCATTATGTATTCGTTGGCGATATTACCTATCTAATATTAATTATGTTTTAATATTATTACCTAGAGCTGGATAGGCTAGGAATAAATTAAACACAGATGCATAACCAGTTTTAAAGAGGTACCTATGCTTAGGTATAGTTTAGGATTAGGAATAATAAATACGACATAAAATTTTTAATAAATAAAATAAGCATGACGAAACTTTCATGAAAATGGAAACCTTTTACAACAAGCTTCTAACTCAATCTTAAGACTATTGATTCACTCAAAATAAATTGTATCAAGCCAACACTGTTAGATGAAACATTTGATCTTGAACAATAGACACACGACTGAACCAAATCAACCAAAACGAAGCTCGTAAAACAGTTTTCTCCTACAATAGATCAAAGGTGATATGTCTGACGAGCATCTTCCGATTTCCTCAACTATTTGCCGCGTCGACACACAAGATACTAGTTTGTTCACGGTCATGCTATTATAATCTTGTGATTACGCAAAAATTATGTCAATAAACCATAGAATTTGTTTATACATAAATCAGTGTTTGGACTTTGATACTCAAATATTAAGTATAGGCGTATAGGCAAAATTTGGTTGAAAGGTAATAAATATGTTGGCGAAGAAAGACTTCTCAATTTTCATAAGATGGTCTATCATGAGCTGTTAGTACTTAGTGACTACTTACATATAGTTATCATCGTGATGATAAAAAGTTGCATAGATAGGTACACGTAACAAACTGTTCATGCAGGCGTGCCTATTTAATCGCTACTGTACGTACAATAAATAATTATAAGTGACATATTTGAGGCTTGCCGTATGAAGTGCTTCACCAGTAGGACGTACCAGTGAAACAATGTAGCTAAAAGAAATGGTACAAAAACTACATTATAATATGTCTCATCAGAGGTTATAGTTAGCTTAAAAACAAAGAAGTATTGTAGGTTTTTATAGCAATATTGCTACATAATTTTACAACCAAATGTTTTTCTTCTGCTTATTATTTTAATTTTAAAGCAATATTTTTCAAACGAATTTACATATAAACATAAATCATCAAACACTAAATCACTGCAACTTTTTCGTTCAATATGATAATAGATGCATTAATTATACGTCTAGTTTAAAAATTAAAATGGATATATAAAGCACATTTTACAAAACCACACAAAAACCGTTAAAAGTGTGTGAATTCCAATTCTAATTCACAATATTATTTCATCTGTTTGTTGCTCTGCCTGCTAATTAGGTGACCCATTTACACCATATACACCATATACAGCTTTGAAATAAAACTATGAGCTTACACCGTTTTTCTCTTGAAAGTACTTACGGAATAGTCGTAGCTCTACTATTAATGCTAATATAATTGCTAATAAATTTTATTTTATTTTATTTATTTAATGTTTTGTCCAAGCCACACTCTTTGCTTTAGAAAGTTTAATAGATGAATTAAAGATTAAAACGTGAATTATGTGATTTCCTTTCATTTAATGAAATTTGGTTATCCTAATCCTAGCTTCTGATGAGTGATGAGAACCAATTTTAGTCTTTATTATAGAGAGTGTATTTCAAACTATATTTTATAACGCCCAACTTAACAATAAAATTAATTCAAAACACTGTCTAGAGTGTAGACGGGGCTCTGTATGTTGATTATTGATTATCTATACTAATATTATAAAGAGGAAAGGTTTGTAATTATGTATAGTAGGTTTTCACACATAAACTACTGGACCGATTTCAAAAATTCTTTCACCATTAGAAAGCTGCATCTTCACTGAGCAACATAGGCTATATTGCATTTTCAAAAAAAATAGAGATCCTTAACAAAAATGCAATAATGTAACCCAAGGTGTAAAAAATTCCTCTGCCATCGCGTGCGCTGCGGAATCTATTCCTTGAAGTACGAGGATGGTTCTTAATTCTTATGAAAAAAAACGTAAACATGTAGGTACCACGGGCGAAGCCGGGGCGGATCGCTAGTAAACTATAAACTTATAAGAAAACCTAACATAGCTTCGCGTTACTACTTACTACACATCACGTAGGTACCAAATACCAATGCCATGAAAATTTGAAATTCTAATTAGTCGCAAATGAAACATAAAATTTGTATATAAGACAATGGATTTTGTTATCCATATGTGTTAATGCTACATGTACCTATGTGTAGTACCTATATGTATAGATATGTTATAGGCAAGTACACACTCACACACCTTTGTTGACAATCTTGAAACTCGACAGCAAAACAATTCATTAGCTGTTTTTAAATATAACCGTTTCCTAAATTTATTTTTACATTGAGAAATTATACGAATATAGTAAAGTATTTTTGAAAAAATAATTCTATAATATTGAATTATGATAATCCTTTTAAATCAAAAAGAAAAGTATTAGGGTATTAGTTAGTAACTATAGGTATTTTATTAAAATACATAGTCAAAAACACCTACCAGAGAATTGGTAGGTGATTTATTGAACTTAGATTATTTTGTTTAAATGTACCTACGTAGGTACTTATCGTTGCTAAACAGAGGTTTAGACTTTAGTCGTAGATATTATTACGTTGCTTATATTATTATATTATGTACTTTTATAAGTACAGATTCTTTGACAAGTTTACAGGCCTATTACAAAATCGCACTGTGAATCGTGACTCAATTTCCTTTTTTGTCATTGTTGTTCTATTATAATATGGTTTAATATGGCTATCCAATATCCATAGAACAACGACAAATTTGGGTATTAAATAGGCAAAATTTAAGACCTCTAAAGCAAGTTATCGTGATTCGTGACTTATTTATTTATTTATTATTTTATTTTATTATTTATTGTTTACTATCTTTAAATTATATAAAATAGGAAATTATTATTGCACGCCTCATAAGCGAAGCGTTGAGGTGGGTACTACTGTCACTTCGCGCAAAACATCTGATTTTTCAAACTTAAAATGTCTTTATGTATCATACATTGCACTTGTAAGATAATACATACACACACATATTAAGAAAAAACACTATTTTTAACGTTCATGATATTTTTGATGTCATTTTTGTTATTTAAACTAGTTAAAAAACAGTTTAAAAAAGTTCTGTCTTGGACGACCGTGTGTCTGTATGTGCGGATCCTTTTTCTTGTTAACACGATAGCGACCGAAATACTTTACTAATCGAGTCTTTTTTTTTCTCTTACGCTTGAGTATGCTCAGGAATAGAACCCTTTCATTTTTCAGGGTCTGATTCGATGTGGTTTAATTGTTATTAAATAAACAAAAATAATAATTAATAAATATTTATTAAAAAAAAATTATGAGGCGTGCACTTTTGGATTTTCCAAATTATTTTTTTTTTTTTCAAGTTTAAGGCCCCTTATTTTTATTACTTGTAATAAATTTACGTCAATTCTACCATAGTTTAGAAAAAAAGCACGTCTCAAATTTCAGATATAAAATCTCAAGCCACGCTCTACATTTTCGAGATCATCCATTCAATTCATTAATTACAATTCTAACTTAATCTTTAATTAAAATTATTTTGAGATATTAAAGTATATATATACCAACTCATTTATTATAATCTTTATTAGTTAAAAAATAATAAAGAAATGTATACTTCGCTTATTGCCATGCAGATATGACGTCATAAAATTTAAACAAGTGTTTATATTATAACCAGATAATTACTTAATTTACATTTTAAACAAAAAAAATATATTTTACTTTAAATATTTCTTCATTATAATATATTATTCTTAATATATTTTATAGTACAGCAAAATTTATCAAGAAATGCAATTACAAGTATTGTTCCATATCTATTTATATAAATTAAAATAAATCCATCTGTCTGTCTGTTTAGCTGTTACTGCTATTATCGTAAAACACAGCACTGATTTGTGCCAGCTCTTACATGTGCCTACTACTGTTTACGAGCTTTTATATTTAAAAAATCACGTCCTGAAGTGTTGCAAATAAAAATAGGGGATGGAATTTTTTTCTGTGCTTTTGCCATACATTTCTGATTCTAGAAATTATCATATCGAGGTACCTACAGCGGAAAAGTTACAGGTGAGCGACGCGGTTTAGGTAAAATCAATCTAATTTCGACCATTAGGCGATCTTAACACACCAATAAAAAGCACCGAATAACTTCATACTAACCTAAAAACCTGTGCTATAAAATAGATGAATAAATAACTCGTTATTATAATCTACATTTTATGATTCAAGTATTCGAAATAGATTAGATAGCTCTTTCTAGCACTCGTCTCATCTCATCTACTGTAATAGGTGCCTACTTCATAAATATATGTATATATACATATTTGTATATCGCTAATATTAAATTATTATAATTTATAACTAATTGCATATTTTGTTTCGGGCTGTTTACACAGATGCAGATGGTTTGAATTTCCAATTCCGCGAACTCATTAAAAATCCGACAAAATTTATAATAGCTACATGGTCTTTACCTATTTTTTACACCAGAAATAACCCTGCACAAAAATATCACACCACACTGTAAGAAACAATACTATTGAACGCTATCATTTTCCAAATGGTAGGCTTGCCAAATACAAAAAGCTTTCTTCCAAAGTCAAGTTTTAATTTTTCTACCAAACAAGATCTGGTATCGAATCAAGCATGTTCCACCAATCAGCGGCCACAGATTTCCGAAATCCGGTTATGCGACAAATGACACAAATGCTGGCATTGCAACTTCGTCTACGCGGCGGGTCAACGGCCGGGAACAGCTAAAATCGTACTCATCTGTCCCATACAGATAATACTATATAGTATTCTGTATTATATTATCTGTACCACCCATTGCCAAGAGGATTGTTTTACAGCGAAGTGAATACAAATACAGCGAAAGTTTGTGAGGATGGATGTATGTGTATGTTTGTTACTCTTTCACGCAAATACTACTATACCGATTACAATGAAATTTAGCACACACATAGAGGGTAAGTTGGATTAACACATAGGATAGGTTTTATCCCGGAAATCTTACAGGAACGAGAACTATGTCGGTTTTTCTTTGAAAACGCGGGCGAAGCCGCGGGTGGAAAGCTAGTAATAATATAATAGTATGTATATTACCACCCATTGCCAAGAGGATTGTTTTACAGCGAAGTGAATACAAATACAGCGAAAGTTTGTGAGGATGGATGTATGTGTATGTTTGTTACTCTTTCACGCAAATACTACTATACCGATTACAATGAAATTTAGCACACACATAGAGGGTAAGTTGGATTAACACATAGGATAGGTTTTATCCCGGAAATCTTACAGGAACGAGAACTATGTCGGTTTTTCTTTGAAAACGCGGGCGAAGCCGCGGGTGGAAAGCTAGTAATAATATAATAGTATGTATATTACCACCCATTGCCAAGAGGATTGTTTTACAGCGAAGTGAATGCAAATAAAGCTATTTGTATGCTCTTTTATTAATTCAGATGGTTAATGAGACTTGTTTTTTTGGGTTATGTTTGTTTAAGCGCCATCAAGTTTTTTTTCATTAACAGATCTATTGAGCTCAATGTTGATTTTATACAGAGGAAGTATTGCTTTTTTGTGCTAAATAAGCGGAGGAACTACTGCATTTTACAATCTTTCACTAGTGGAAATATAAACCGGAGTTTCAAATAAAACTTTAACAAATATCAAAACTACACATAGCTGAATCGATATTGAGTCCAAACCACTTTCTTTGTTCCACCGTCCACGCAACATATTACATAACATGTGATTTCTGAAAAAGTATTTATTGTACGTGGGCTTAGAGAACGCTTTTACGCTATGTCCAAAGACCTCATCTTAACTGTTATATAAAAATAGAAGACGAAGCAACTTTGAAGCATTACAAAGCACTGAGTATAATTTAAGAACACGGAAAATGTCACATACCTTCCAACTAAGTAATCCTACACAAAATTTGAGTTCTAAGCGTGTTCTAAATTTCACATCCCGTCGATAAACAACAATATTGCATACAACAATGTCGATGTACTCTATAGAGTACAATAATATATTCTATTTCAACACATGAGTAGATTACATTGTTGATGATAAGAGCAAGGCTTGCCACTCATCGCTGTTCTGAATCAACCCTTATTATCGATATTCGATAATAAATATTTAGTCATCGATATAAATGTCGCTAAGGGCGCTTGTGCACTACAAGGAATTTTACTGTCCGGCATTCCGATTTTTTACGGTCCGGTGTGGCATGAAAAAACCGATGAATTGCTTGTGCACCTGTCCGTCTTTACTCGGATCAGTGCGGTACAGTTCAAGGAAGTTTGGCGGTATAATGCTATCATAAATGATTGTTTTTGCATTTTACAAGAAACGAGTAAAAAATATAGAAGGTGAAATATTATATTATTTCGTTATAATAAAAAGTAAAGTTCCGTAAGAGATTTAAAATGCGTGTTTCACTTATTTATGTATTTTAATCGGTGACGAGGAGCTAAAGCTATTCCCACTTGAACTTTAACTTACCAACACTTACTTAGATAATAATTATAGGTCAATGCTTGGTCAATGTATATAAAATAACAATACCGACTTCTCAAATCTCATTGCCAACTAAAAGAAAGTAAAACAAGAGCTTGCTTTCAATTGGCATATGCAGTAAAAACAGTAAAATCCAAGCAAGTGGGCATTCGAAAACATTTATACCTACAGCGACTCGTAGACACAAAAAACCATCCGGAATAGGGAAAAGTAAAATGTCGGACAGTAAAATTACGTCTAGTGCACAAGCTAGTATATAGATTAATGGTGTGCCATACCGGACCGTAAAAAATCGGAATGCCGGACCGTAAAATTCCTTGTAGTGGACAAACGCCCTAATAGTTTAGCGTAGAAAAAAATATATACATACTCACTGACTCAGCTCTCTTGGGACGATAGAAACAATAGATATAGGAACTGTTATATACTATCGATTATCGATAGTAAATATTTAGTCGTTTAGCGTGGAAAAATGTTTGTACTGATTTATAAATAGTGACAATAGGTATAAAAACTGAACACGATAACTCGTATTCAGTGGTGTTCAGTATTAGAATATAGCAAGGAATCTTTCCGAACGCACTAAGAACAACGAAAGAATGCTCAACGACTGTCTACACTAGAAGAATTTCACATAGAGGGGTTACAATGAGTATTCGCTCGCTTGATCTAAATGCACCGTCACAGAACACGTCATGACGAATACGTATAATTAACATTACGGGACAAACGAAACAGAATAATATCTAAGACCCATAATCTCTAGAGCTTCCACTACAATCCAAAAGAATATGTACTTACTAGCAACAATAAATAGTTTTATCGATATCACTTTACATTTTCATCATCTCGCAGACAGATTCTTCTAGACGGTTCTATTTAAAAATCATAACATCACAATTCACAACTGATAACTCGTATCAAAATAATTTACCGCCACTGCAAAGGAGCGTGCTCTTTATTTGTAGTTGTTTACAATATTGATAATACCATAGCACAGTATTACCATCCTACAGTATGGCGACGAATGTACTTGTGCAGAGAAACGGAGGGGAACTGGCGGGGGGTCGGGCGACGCGGGCCGCTTAATGCAATCACGCTGAGTTTGCATTAACTATCGCGAAAGGATGACGCAGTCGTATTTTTTGTGTAATAATTTTATTATACATAGGTACTTACATATTCTATTATGACGCGCAAAAACTGTTCCGTTAACGGATGTAAATCTACATTGAAATCCCAGAAGGAAACAATATTTCAGAAAGATTTTATTAATTGTATCTGTTGAATTAAAATCAAAGCTATGTATATGTTGTCCTCATTATTTTCTAATCAGATTGTACATCCCAATGCGAATACAATTAAGAACAATCTACAATTATATACAATTAAGAACATCCAAAAATAAAGTGTCCACGTAAATAATATTTAGCAGTGCAATATCTGTAATTATATATTTATGAACAAATAATTACATCAGATTTAATAATCGCAATTATTTTGAATGTACATATGAATAAATGATTTCATCATAATATTAATAATCAAAATTGTTTTATTTCCCATTTGTTGCAACCCTAGCGTATTTTCGTGTGGCAGCGTAAGTACCTACGCTGGCGGCGGCATCGCGCGACATCAAAGGCGATTCCTTACTGTAGGAAATAATATTGTAATACTGTGACCATAGTATAAAGAGAACTATAATATAACTACACCAACTGTATATAATTACTTTAGGAGTAACAAATGACATCAAAAATATCATGAACGTTAAAAATAGTGTTTTTTCTTAATATGTGTGTGTAATGTGTATGTATTATCTTACAAGTGCAATGTATGATACATAAAGACATTTTAAGTAGGGATGTAACGATACCGATACCGATACCGATATATCGGCCGATATAATCGGCATGCCGATATATCGGTATCGCCGATTATAAAACAACCGATACCGATATCAAACAATTCAAAAAACCGCGCCCAATGAACGATGCGGGAGACCGCCCGCGCGTGCGCACTTTGTTTTTTGAAAAAACTACCAATAGTTAACTTTTATTAGGAACTGATTGTATGTGTATAACTTAAAGTTTAACTGACTTTGCAAAATAATAATACTAAAATAACTGGTTTTCTTGTTTTTTGATTTGGCATTGTTATATAAAAGAATACAACTTACAGTTGAGTCTCTGTTAAATGTTGGTAACTTTTATGCATAATTCACTATTTATTTTTCTACCAAGCCATCGATATCGGTATCGGTATCGGTATCGCCGATATTTGATTACAAATATCGGTATCGGTATCGTATCGGCAAAATCATGTATCGTTACATCCCTAATTTTAAGTTTGAAAAATCAGATGTTTTGCGCGAAGTGACAGTAGTACCCACCTCAACGCTTCGCTTATGAGGCGTGCAAAATATTATGATTCAAGTCCATATTTACAAGCGCATATTAAACATGTGAAACAATGATTTGATTTTTAATTAGCATAAATACAAAAATTTTAAAACATGCGTAGGTACAATACTGAATACGGTAGATATCCGATTGAAATCGACATGTATAGAAATTCACACTTTACTGTGATAAGTGAATTTTCAAAATTAACAGTATGATAATATAAAATTTTACAGTTACTTCTCTAGTCTCAATGAACATATTTTTTATAAGATATATTTAGAGATTTAATATGAATAAACAGTAAAAGATCGATAACTTCCTTTAATAAATAAGAATTCGTTAATAGTTGATTATAATATTCATTAATGACGAGTTAATAAACTCATATAAATAAGAATTTAAGACTCGACATTAAAATCGAAGATACCGATAAACTAATCTCCAACACTTTTTTCATTTAAACAAAAGCCTTGTAACCGTTTTTGTTCAAACATATTTTAACAATTGAATTAATTCGAACAACTAAAATATGTTAATTTTAGCATTTGATTGATTTCAATAATTACAAGTCAATAACTGCGTTAAAAACAACCGACTTCATACTTGCACTTGCAACATTTACAAATACTGACAAAAATGCTCATAAAATAAAAACTACTGGGCCTATCCGAATAAAATTTAATTTAATTTAAAATTTATGGGACCAATTCGACACCATCCCGCGTCGAACAAAACAAGAATCACGTAAATCGGTTCAGAAACCACGGAGTAATCGGTGTAAGTACATACATAAAAAAAAAAAACATACCGGCCGAATTGATAACCTCCTCCTTTTTTTTGAAGTCGGTTAAAAATCATAACATCGATTACTAAAGATTATAGGTGATTTGTTACATAAATAGTATCTCTGTTTTTGTTTGTATCATACATAAATGAACGTCACATACAATAATTAATCAAAACCTTCAAAACCCTCTACTTACACAGAACTTTTATAAAAAGTTAATACGCAAAGCAATTTTGCCTCTACCTATTACCCATAGCAAAATACCATCAAACGTTATTATATAAAAGAACTTTAATTATTCCATTACTTTCACGGGAAACTGGGTCATATTCCATCGTGTTAAATACCATATTCGTACATAACATTTATTACTATCACGATAAATCCGTTGTACGGAACAAGATAACCTTGAACAGCTATTTTGAATTACCATGCCGTGTTGTTAGTATGATTTTGTTTACATTACGTTTTTTATACAATATTCGACACGTAATCAAGTACCCGAGTGGCAATGAACTTAATGAATATGTACATGAACCATTATGCTCGTACAAGAAATAAACTCATAAATCATCAAATATACGAAACCATTGAATTATTTTCAAATCTTATTAGTGAAGAGTCGATAATTTTTGATACCTTATAAACGTTTTGAAACCAATAACCTCCTTAGGGCGGAAGAATTTCACTTGAGACAGATCCATCTTGTACTCTACACTAGGTACGTACCTTTTTAAATCGAATTCCAACAAGCTCTAGAAGAAGTAATGATTTAATCGCTATGAACACAGAGTAATGAGCGAGAAATTAAAATAAAAACGTTATCACTCGTTATCGTGATAAACAGCAAACAGCAAATAATGGTTTCTGAGAAGTTTATCGAAAAAAACGTACGTCTTGATCATACGTGATCATGTACTCTACATAATTGGTTAGTTGGAATTATTTTAAACTAGCGGTCCGCCCCGGCTTCGCCCGTGGTACATGTTTACGTTTGCTCTACATAAAAACCATCCTCGTACCATCGAGATAGAATGTACTACGTACTAGAGGGGTTATTCCAAACAAAAACATTGCGCGCGGCCGATGTGGTGGGGTACGTGTGGAACGAGCGAGGCGTGGCTTCAAGTTCAAAGATTAAGCAATGCGTGCAGATGCGACACATTGTGCAATCTGTTTACTCGGTACTATCTGGTGGTACTGATACTAGGGAATTAATAAAACGAGGATTTTATATTAAACTATGTATTTTAATTTCCTTTAAATAATATCAATTTAGTAAGCTTTTGTCGTTTTGTGTAGTAATCAATAGTTTTATCAGTTTTTGCTTCATGATGTAATCGAATTTTGGAGTATTGGTTTATAATAGCCCTAATTAAATGGATACGATGATTCAATGTTGATGGCGTTTACGTATAAGAAACTCACATTTTGAAAAATCTCACGTGAGATTCGAGGATGGGGGAGGGGTTGAATAAATTCTCACGACATCTCACCAGGGGGGGAGGGAGGTGCAGAAAATTTTAAAAAACACCTCACGTAATTTATGGACGCCCCCTTACTCGATCACAATTTTTGTAACTTTACTATAAATGGAACTACATTTAAAAATATACTTTATTTATTGAGTTATAAGGTTGCTTCCATTCTGTTTATTTACATTCTCAAAAACATCAATCGCCGCAGAGGTGGCTTGCGACAAAGGCGGCTTGTGTCAAAGGCCTCGGCGATATCATTTAAGAACAAGGCAAACTTGTAATAAGATCTATTTTACTTTCTTATTAGTCCATTTGACAAGGATATTGGGTAAGATACCTATTGGAATAATTTTATTATTATGTATGTACTTATTAAATCCGCGAATAAAAAAAATTTTTAGTCGTGAATATAGAAATTGGGTCGCATTTTTTTAATCCGCGAATAGTGAAAACACGAATAAAGGAAGCGCGATTAAGGAACTTTTACTGTATTAGTTTCTGTGAATGTTGTGTTTATTTGTAATTGTTGTGCATAATAATTTATAAATCCTATTGGAACAACTGTTGATTAACCTTTTTTTAATAAATAAAAATAGGTAAATAAATAAATATTACTTAATATAACCTACCGTTTTACTTTGCGTAGTCGGGTAAAAGTATAAATATTTAGGTACTACACCACGGTAATCTTTCCTAGTAGATATTGTATATACATAGTTAAAAAAATCCAGTTACATTTTTTAACAGACTCATCGATAGTGTCACGTCTGTGCTGTTAATCTATGAAAAATGGCGCGAAACGCAGAACGCGTGGTGATTTTTCGCAAAATGATAACAATATTAGTAAAATGCATGACTTACTCATAATAAGGAAACTTACTGGTGAAAAGTCACTCCTCGGGCTTTGTTTGTATTATGGGAACTGTTAAAACAATATCTAAGCAAACACGAAGGCATTTTGAACAGAGCAATAACACGTGTTGACGCGGCAAGCGGGGGGCACAGTCCGACACAGACTAAAGAGACTTGTGATTCTTACCTCTAGCTCGTGTTAAAGAGAGTGTAGTAGCGATCGCCTCTCTGGTACGTAGTACATTCTATCTCGATGCCTCGTACTTCAAGGAATATAATAAAAAAAAATTATCGAAATCGGTTCAGCCGTTCTCGAGTTATGCGCTTACCAACACATTTTGCGATTCATTTTTATATATAAGATTATTGTTTACGTATAGATATTTAATTTTATAGATCAGCTGACAGCTTCTTGGGTCAGTGGTTAGCATGGATTAAGTACCTAATTTTACATTGTTCAAGTTGAACCGGGATTGAAACATCTTAAAATACAAATACATACTCATTATTTCAATTTTCAATGTCACAAATATCCCAATTGTGAATATGATCTAAGGACCACATATAAACATCTAAAAAATGACCCCTTCACATCGCCTTTTTTTACTATTGATTCGCATATTTTTAAACATCCACAAAAAATATAATTCAGCATGTTACAGAGATTACAAAAAAAACAAAAACGCCAATTATACATACAAAAAGCATTTGCCTCAATCAACATCCTACTGAAAAAATACCTAACACCTACCTATAGCTGGAGAGCCAGTGAACCCTGGGACTAACGGTCTCCCTGTAAGGCTAGAAATTTGTATACTTACGATTTATGGCATTCTAAGAGCAATAGCCATGACCTGGCAGGCGTCAGCCCTGCACGTCATCAGCCCCTTTATTTTTTAAACTGTTAAAAAAATTGGTTTTCTAAACTTGTTTCTGTAAATTTGAAAATTTAATAGGATAAAGTTTATTTATTGTACATCTTAAAAAAAAATTGACAGGCGATTACAATAAGCAGAAGTATATGACAGATCAATTAGAAAACGCACAGTTGATGGGGTAAAATAAACTTTATCCTGTATACTCGAAATTTTTATATGTCTTCAAATAAACGTCTCAGAGTAAGTATGTACAATGCCAGGCGGTTTTGAACAGCATAAGACCTTGACAGGCGAGGGGACAGTTGCTAAAGGCGTGCGAGTGGGAGGTTTTGCGTGAATGCATTTTATAGTGCATTCCGTCTGTCACTCCTGTTGGTCGTAGCGTGATGATACATAGCCTATCACCTTCCTCGATAAATGGGCTATCTAACAGCGAAAGAACTTTTCAAATCGGATCAGTAGTTCCCGATATTAGCGCGTTCAAACAAACAAACAAACTCTTCAGCTTTATAATATTAGTAAAGATTTATTTTATTTAAACGTAAAAATATTAAATAATATTTGTTTTGTAAGTTTTCGCTTATCTTATAAGATCTATAAATAGACCATCTAACAAATGAATGAAATAATTTTTCAAATCCGACCCGTAGTTCCTGAATCCTGATATTAGCGCGTTCAACATAGCAAACAAACAAGCAAATTCTTCAGTTTTATTATATTACCTAGTACTTTACTATTAAGATTTGAAATAATAATCATTGTATTATATTTCTTTGACCATCTGATTCGATGGCAATTGGCATTGTTATTATGTACTTGAGATATAATTAAGGACTCGTGTAAAAACTAAAAATAACATACTAAGTAGGTATTAGGATCTTGACATTGATTTCTTACAAATATGAGCCGCCACGGTACGGGAAACCTGGCCGATGCGATACACCGTACACACTAGTAGCTAGTAGTGTCACTACTATAATATAGACTATGTATATATAACATCACATAGCGTGGCGACGCGGCCACGATTAAAAAAAAAAAGCTTCGTTACAACTTTTGGCCTTTATTTTTTCTGTCTAGCCCATGTCTAGCCCCCTTTCGCAACGCGCGATATGAAACATACTTGTTCCAAAAATATTACAAAATAAATATTAGGTGGTGTAGGTAGTACTTTAAGAAGACATTGATTGCTCACATATTTATTTATCATAATCACCATAAAGAAAGTTATTTGAAGTACCTACCTATGCATTTTAAAATATTAAAAAAATGAAATAATGTATTTTATTGTGATTTTAATACATTTAAAAAGCTTTTTTGATTTGAATTATAAAACACAATAAAATACATTGCATTTACTGTATGCGTTCATGTAAAATTTCTTATTTGCACGCCGCCCTTAGCAACTGTCCCCTCGCCTGTCAAGGTCTTATGCTGTTCAAAACTGCCTGGCATTGTACATACTTACTCTGAGACGTTTATTTGTTTGGTTTCCGTTTCCGGCATCAGAACTGTAAACACCGCAGTGATAAACTCCGAGAGAAATTAAGCGAAATAAAATAGTAAACGTAATTTCTGGTTGCTAGTATTCGTCGATACAGTACTGGGACCTTTTGGAAGCGATTAAAAACATACAGTGAAGTGCGATTACTGGAAATCACCGTGAATCTACAACCACAATATCAACTATTGGATTAGAGGTTAGATAAAACGAAAACAATTAATCGACAATCGTTCACTCAGTGACACTTGTAGCAAACGTCAATAGATCTGACATATTAAACAGTGTTGCCAATTGTGAAAAATATTTTCTACTATCTTTTACTATTGCCTGTGATTGCGTCTCATTACACGTAGTAAAAAAATATAAGATGGAAGGTCAATTTCAAATATTATTCGAAAAAATGAAATTAGAGATGCAAAGTCAAAATGCTGAATTGAAAGATTCTATAACAAATAGCATTATGGAAAAGATGGATGATAAATTAATCCCTATTATAGAAGAAAATAAGAACCTGAAAACTAAAATAGAAAAACTGGAAAAAGAAATAGATTATCTTAAGAGGGCTGAGAAAAACAATAATATTATAATATTCGGTTTAGAAGAAAACGAAAAATCCTCTTATGAACTAATACAAAAGCTCAAAGAAACCTTCAATCAAGATTTGAATATTAAAATAGAAGAATACGATATCAACAAAATTTATCGCTTGGGAAATAGAAAGAGAGAGAACAGCAAACCGAGACCGGTACTGTGTTCATTTATAAACAACTGGAAAAAGACAGAAATTATCAGAAGTAAAAAAAACCTAAAAACTATATACATTGCGGAGGATTACTCGAAGGATGTGTTACAAAAAAGAAAAGAGCTGCAAGCCAAGTTAACTGAAGAGAGACAAAAGGGCAACATAGCGTATCTGAAATATGATAAATTAATTGTAAAAGAGAACAACTACAGCCAAGAGAAAAGGAAAAGGGAAATATCCGCTTCACCCTCCTCAGATAATAATCAACCAAAAAAGCAACAAACCCTAAACACAACGAAGACAAACAGGACTAATGCTTTTGATTTAATGCGATATAGATCCAGCTCCCTTTCGAACATGCCTAATACCAATAAAAACCAATAGCAACTAAAGAACGGCAAACGGAAACCACAACCAACCAAAGAAACCAATAAAGAAACAAAAAACCAACGAACTCCCCCAAGCCGACTGGTCCTCGAGGGGGAAAGCGACCACAACCCTCCAACCCCTAAAGACAACAATCACCAAAAATCAGTAATTTACATAGGATCCCTCAATGTCCTCACCTTGGGAAAAGAAGAAAACCTTACGGAACTGTCATATGCGCTAAAATCTATCAAATGGGACATAATTGGCTTGAGCGAAGTGAGAAGAATGGGCGAAAGTATTACTTGTCATCCAGACTTTTTACTGTATCAAATAGGGGAGACGCAAGGCCAATATGGGGTAGGATTTATTATTAAACAACACTTAAAACAATACGTGGAAGAATTCATCGGAATCTCAGAACGAATAGCGATTATGAACTTGAAACTACCAGGATATAAAAAACCGTGGTCTATTGTACAAATATATTCACCTACAGAGCAATCAAATTTAGAAACGATAAATAACTTTTACCATAATTTAAACGAAGCCATTCAAGAGCATACCCATAAAAACCTTATAGTCATGGGTGACTTCAATGGCCAAATTGGAGCAAGACGTCCAGGAGAAAACGTAATACTAGGACAATTTTCATATAGTAACAAGACTAGAAGCAGAAATGGGGAAAAAATTACAAACTTCGCGCTAGAAAACAAGTTAACAATCTTAAATACTATGTTCAAGAAGAACCGAAAGAACATGTGGACCTGGATCTCGCCGGATGGTAAAACAAAAAATGAAATTGATTTCATTATGACCAACAGAAACAGCTACTTCACAAACTTTACTGTCATTAAAAGATTTAATTTCAATACCAACCATAGGCTACTTAGAACTGAGCTCAAAATAAATCAACCAAAGAAGATTAGACCGAGACGAGACTCAAGAAACGCAAAACTCAACGAACAGCAATTGGAGCAAATAACAACAGCCCTAAGAGCTGAACTAAAAGACTTCAAAGAGAATACTAAGGAATTAAAAACCCAGGATAAATACAATTATTTAGAGAATATTATCAAAACCCAAACTAAACTCACAGCAGATACTAAAATTGATTCAAAAGGAATACTATCAACAGCCACTATAAAACTCCTAGAAGAAAGAAATCACCTTATTAACGAAAGAAGTACTCAAAATAGAAGACAGAAATTAGCCAAAATCAGCAAAGATATCAATGAAAGTATTAGAAAGGATAGAAAACAACGAAGGATGCAAACGATAGAAAATTACATACTGAAAACCGGTGGAACTAAAAAAGCACTCAAAGAATTGACTGGCACGAAGAACTGGATTGTAAAAATGAAAGACGACCGAGGAAAATTTGATCATCACAGAATTGACATTCTAAAAACAGCTACATCATACTACAAAAAACTTTACCAAAACAACACTACACAAGCCGAAATTAATCTAGTGGAGACCTCGAACACCCCTAGTATTCTCCAAGCAGAAGTCAGTAAGGCTATCGATACCCAAAAGAGTGAGAAAGCACCCGGGCCCGACGGCATAAGCAATGAAATTTTAAGATATAGCAAAGAGATCCTGCTACCTGTCCTCACAGATATGTTCAATGATATCTTGAATACCGAAACCATCCCCCAGCAATGGACCAAGTCTCACATCATCCTACTGTATAAGAAAGGTGATAAATATGACATAGCAAATTATCGCCCTATTAGTCTTATGTCGAATGTATATAAGATTTTTGCTAAAATTATCCTAAAACGGATCGAAAGGACCCTAGACGAAAACCAACCTATAGAGCAAGCAGGATTCCGCAAAGACTACTCAGTAATCGACCACATTCACGTAGTGCGCCAAATTCTGGAGAAATACAATGAATACCAACTCATATACTACATTGCGTTTATTGATTATAGTAAAGCATTTGATTCTCTACAACATGACAAAATATGGGAAGCGTTACTAGAACAAGGAATTGAGCACAAGTACATTCGATTAATAAGAAACATATATAGATGCAGCAGAGCAAGAATCCAACTAGAAAAGAAAAGTACTCCTTTCAGAGTAGAAAAAGGCGTAAGGCAGGGAGACCCTCTATCTCCGAAATTATTCTCCGCAGTGCTAGAATCAATCTTCCGAAGACTCAATTGGGAACATCTCGGAATTAATATAGACGGTCAACTGCTATCGCACTTAAGATTTGCTGATGACATAGTTTTACTGGCAAAAACAGCAGAAGACCTAACCAGAATGATAAAGGAACTTGCGAAAGAAAGTGAGAGAGTAGGCTTGGCAATGAATCCGGAAAAAACTAGGGTGATGACAAACGGGTACAAACATGCTATAGATCTAGGAAGCACTCAAATCAGCTATACAGACGAGTACGTATATCTAGGGCAGCTCATAACTCTAAAAGATCCTATGCAGAAGGAAGTGGACAGAAGAATTACAAATGGCTGGAAAACATACTGGAGTTTAAGAGAGGCTATGAAAGATAAAGAGCTCCATATAAACCTAAAAAGCAAACTTTTTAACACCTGCATACTACCTGTCCTTACGTACGGGTGTCAGTCATGGTCCTTGAATCAGGCCACCTCAAACAAATTGGCAACTTGCCAGAATGCAATGGAGAGGAGCATGCTCAACATTAAAAAGTCCGACAGAATAAAAAAAATCGTCATTAGAAACAAAACGAAAATTACCGATGTAATAAGCAAAATCAAAAGACTCAAATGGCGATGGGCTGGTCACCTGGTAAGAGGACACGACAAATGGAGCAAAAGGGTGACATGGTGGTACCCTAGGGAAGGTAAAAGGAAAAGAGGCCGACCACAGAAAAGGTGGGACGAAGACGTTAGACAAGTGGCAGGAGCCACATGGAACAGAGTGGCTCAAGAAAGAAAGGAATGGAAGAGGTTGGAGGAGGCCTTTGCCGACTGGCAAACAGATCTAGGAAAGATAACTAAACAACAAATATTAGTCTAAATTTTTATCATATCTATTAAGTTTAAGATTTTAATGTTAGTTCTTTACATAAGTATAAAAAACATTGTACTAAGTGATCTGAATAAAGGCTATATTATTATTATTATTATTATTACTCTGAGACGTTTATTTGAAGACATATAAAAATTTCGAGTATACAGGATAAAGTTTATTTTACCCCATCAACTGTGCGTTTTCTAATTGATCTGTCATATACTTCTGCTTATTGTAATCGCCTGTCAATTTTTTTTTAAGATGTACAATAAATAAACTTTATCCTATTAAATTTTCAAATTTACAGAAACAAGTTTAGAAAACCAATTTTTTTAACAGTTTAAAAAATAAAGGGGCTGATGACGTGCAGGGCTGACGCCTGCCAGGTCATGGCTGTTGCTCTTAGAATGCCATAAATCGTAAGTATACAAATTTCTAGCCTTACAGGGAGACCGTTACTCCCAGGGTTCACTGGCTCTTGGACTTTTATAAGAAGTCTAATTGATTAAATAAATGTTTGAGTTTGAGTTAGTGGTGAAGCGAATTCTAATTTCTATGTAGGTAATACCGACTTATTCTATGGTAGGTACCTACCTAATACTTGCGACCCCGCCACTGAAAGTAGGTACATAATATTTACCCAAGGAAGAATATGTTAAGTAGAGTAAATTATAATTATTATGACCTAATGCGTAACATGCAACAAAATCAATCGATTCCGTTTAATTTATTCCTAAACAACCATAAATTATCTTTTAACTTTCTCTGTTTTATTATCATAGTTTTTAACAGTCTGCCCACTATATGTATGTAGACATGGACCTACTCTTAATCCCTGTGGCAGTAAAAAATCGAAATGTCAGATTATATAATAGCAATCATCTATCTTCTATAATATAAAAATGAATCCCAAAATGTGTTGGTAAGCGCATAACTTGAGAACGGCTGAACCGATTTCGTTAATTCTTTTTTTATTAAATTTCTTGAAGTACGAGGATGGTTCTTACGTAGAGAAAACGTAAATATGTACCACGGGCGAAGCCGGGGCGGACTGCTAGTCTTATATATAAAAATGAATCGCAAAATGTGTTGGTAAGCGCATAACTCGAGAACGGCTGAACCGATTTCGATAATTCTTTTTTTATTATATTCCTTGAAGTACGAGGATGGTTATTATGTAGAGAAAACGTAAACATGTACCACGGGCGAAGCCGGGGCGGACCGCTAGTTTAATATAAAAATGAATCCCAAAATGTGTTGGTAAGCGCATAACTTGAGAACGGCTGCACCGATTTCGTTAATTCTTTTTTTATTATTTACTTGAAGTACGAGGATGGTTCTTACGTAGAGAAAACGTAAATACCTATGTACCACGGGCGAAGCCGGGGCGGACTGCTAGTTTATTATAAAAGTATCATACAATAAACTTGTTTTAATTCCGTTGAAGAATGAAGAAATCAATAGTTACACAACAATTTGTATTTTGTACATTTTCAATAAATTTATTCACTAAATAATTTTACTACATCTTAATAATTAAATCAACTATATACCAAATCAATATGTACATATGATTAGGACCAGGTAAATAATCAAATGTAAAGCACATTTGATTCTCTATTCGGTTATAATCTTTGAAACAGCTGCATAGATTTTCAATAGAAAGAAAGAAAGAAAGAAATTTTCAATAGACTTTTACTTGCCAATAGCACATTGTGTTAGAGTAACATGTTACTTTTACAATTAAAATTAGTACAAGATAACGCGGACAAAGTCGCGGGCGGCAGCTGTGTATTACGAAAGATAATATAAACAAGAGGTATCATTAAAAACTATTTGTGGCGACCGTTAGCTTGCGCATTATGCAATATCGAAACTCGAAAGCAACTCTCTGAAAGTATATCTCAATCAGTCAGTGTATTTATCTTTAAAAACGAAATGGCTGAACCTATTTAATGAATAGATATTCATATTCTACTGAAAAATTTTACTCTTTATTGAAGTATCCATGACCTAGGTAGGTAGGTTAGTATGTTCTTACTAATTGTTTTTATGTTTTGTGATTTGTAAAGGCTTAACACTTTAAAATCTTAAACTGTTTAAATACTACCTAGGTACATTGTGTGCCAATTAGCTTCAGATAGGTATGAGTCAGTTGCACTATATCATAATATTTAAAAAATGATTGTAGAATACCTATCTTGTTTTGTTATTGTTTTCGTTAAGATCGAAAATCAATTTCCTGTTTTAATCTCTATATTTTTTCTCGAATGTTTTCTTTTAATTAAATTATTGATTATTCCACTTGTTAGCGTCCAACATTTGTACGATTGGCGTTATCATTGTGATAACGTACACTAATGTCTTATCATCTTATGATTAATTAGTTATTTATAATGCTAATACTGAAATGTCGTTTTTATGTAACACCAGTCGACCGGACGAACGTTTTGTCGGGTCACCCTTATCAATTCGGAGTATAAAATATAATTTACGGCCTTTTATCAGATGTAGGTATGAATATGTAGAAGTGCTTCATAAAATCATCGGACATGTGGTTTCGGAAAGTTTTCTATATGAATGGAAGAGAAGAAATGGAAGAATAAGTCCATATCAATGAGCATTTGTATCATTTCGTAATTTATAAATTCCTATAGATAAGACTATGGTGATATTAAAAATGTGACGTGTGATAATTAGGTATCTACTGTTAATTTCTATGACAACGAGAGCGAAGCCTTGGTCGAAAAGCTAGTTATAAAAATAGATTGTTCACATTCTTCTTCACATATCGCTATTATTTACGAATGGGAAATTCCAAACGCATATAATATTTTAACAAGCATTTCACATAAGATCGCGTGCCCTTTCTCTATTCATTACATTCTATCGCGCTCACAATTTTCCGTCCCCTATTTCACGCCCTTCGAACATAATACGTATAAGCGTTTGTCCTTCATGTGTGAGGGTCAAATTGCTGAAACCTAAGCTGGGGTTTAACTTATAATACCTAGTACCCCGCCGTTATGATAATCCAATTTAAATACTAGACTGCATTGAACAAGTCACTAGATAATAGATATATTTAGTCATGATTCTGGTAATTTAGTAATATAAAATATAATTTATGTAAATTCATTGTGTTGTGTCTAATTTCTTATACCAAAATCAAAGCTGACTAAATAGTAAATACCTACTAACATTCCTTCACGCAACTGAACGCGCTTATCAGGATTTTCGATATTTGGCATTCTAATAAGAAATTTTTAGGATTAAATCTACCGATTCCATTAAAAACGGTTGACATTAAAAAAAGTTAGCATAGATCGCAAAGCTTCAAACAACTTATTGTAAATTTTATCCAATTAATATCATATTATTATTATCTAGATGTATCAAACTCTCTCTATAAAAAAATTATAAATCTACGATCATCGACTACCTATTATCCTTAATTCACGAATGCTGCGCCATTGAAAATTTTAATGTTCTATAGGGCTGTCAATCAAATAAAGAAATATGACGTGATGTCACATACACATTCGTTTTGTATCTAAATATAAACAATATTACATACTGTTTATGTATTTTGTTAATTAGCACATTCTAATTACACATCCCACGCTTGACGCGACGAAAGGTCAGATCTATTATCTGATATCAAATACCTACATAGAACCAATTAAATTATACACCATAAACAACTGTGGAGCTCATCCGATCTTTCCATTATAACCCTATAATGCACATCAGAAAAAATCTAAATAAAATAACATGAAATATCGCTGCTTGTGCCAAAAATGCGATATGTCAATATTTCACGTCTTATTAACCTCCATAATAACCCTTATAAACCACAAGTGACAACCCTAACGGCCCCACCAAGGCCACCAACGGGAAACGTGGTGGACTACAATGTTGTACGTGATAAACATTATCGTATACTTCTAAGTTCTAACGTATTGTAATACAAAAGTAAACCAAACTTTACTCTCCTACTATTTTGTTTGTACTCATTGTGGTACGGCTATTTCCTACAACATCATCACTACATGCATAGTATAAAACAAAGTCGTTTTCTCTGTCCCTATATCCCTATGTATGCTTAAATCCAGTGGCGTGCCTAGGGTGTAAGGACTGGGCAAGCCCAAATTTTTCAAAGTGTTTGATGGGTACCCTTTTCATGAATAATATACCTAACTACCTAGGTATACTGTGTAATTATGTTCGTTATAAAACTTATAAAAAAACGTGAACATATTACATCCCGAATCAAATCTTTTAAATTTTCACGCGCGCCCGCAAACAGTTGAGTCAAACGTTTATCATTAAAATCGATAAATTATATAAAACTGTAGAAAATTGTACAGATCATTTATATTCTAATTCAAAATGGTCCGGGAGCCAGCAGCAGATTTCATGACCAAGTTCCTCTCAAGCGGTAATTAGTAAAATGCATCAAAGTATAGTATTATGAAGCCTCGTGAACGTCAGCTGGAGCTCGGTTGGGGGGAAGAGCGGTTGTAGCCTCCCGTATCAGCTGACGGTTTTTCCACCAAGATACAGCCAGCTGACATATATATTTATCCACAGTTACATATAAGCTATCATCAGGTAAATTTTTGTTTGAGAGGAAATAACGGAAAATAAATTTTTCTTTAAATTTAACTTTCATGTTCGAGACACCAGCTGACGTATAATACACCATGTTGTAACCAGCTGACTATTTTTTTTCGTTGAGATATTGGGTTAGCTACAATTTGACAAATTTTTAGCTGAGAGGAAATGAATGAATGAATGTATTTTTTTTCCTATGTGCGTGGGAGGCTACAACCGCTCACCCCCCCAACCGAGCGCCAGCTGACGTTCACGAGGCTTTATAATACTATACTCTCATGCGTCTGACGAATTATCTCTTGAGAGGAAATAATGAACCAAATTTGCACCTGGCTCCCTAACCAAAACGATTGCTTTCTGAAGGAAAGATTTTATAACATCGGAATTATAGAAAGTACCTAGGTGTTTATTTTAGAATTCAATTACCTACCTAACAGCTCCTTTTCTATGGCAATTATTGATACCTAATTCAGAAAGGCGTTCTTGGCCAAATAAATACACAAGTATTTCTTAATAATTAAATAAACGTAGGTACCTATGAATACGATTTAACGATGAGAAAGCACGCTCCGTGGAAGAACTACTACCTATTTACTAGCAGGAATCGTAACTACCATAAAAATAACTGCGTTAAAAACAACCGACTTCATAAACAGAAAAGTAAAAAATAAAAAAGATTTGATATTATTAATTACTACATATTATTTAGATGTGCTATTTACTAAAAAGGTTTGATGTCGGTGCACGGGCTTAATACTAGTGTTTGGCACCGACTTCAAACCTATTTAATAAATAGCACATCTAAATAATATGTAGTAATTAATAATATCAAATCTTTTTTATTTTTTACTTTTCTGTTTATGAAGTCGGTTGTTTTTAACGCAGTTATTTTTATTTAATACTTTTTAGTGTATTTATCAACACGAATCAAACGAGCCCAATCTCGATATAATTGAGTCAATATATTACTGAGTTCCTAAGGCCACCTTCCGATTCCATCATCAAATCAGCTCTATGTCATGATAATGTTTCATCGCTATCCAATTTACATAAGTATACAAAATTTCAGCTCAATCGGTTACCGGGAAGTGAATCAAAGTTACTTGCTACATTTCAATGAAGTCATCGAGTACAGACAAAAATGCTCATAAAATAAAAACTACTGGGTTTATCCGAATAAAATTTTTATGGGACCAATTCAACACCATCCCGCATCGAACAAAAAAAGAATCACGTAAATCGGTTAAGAAACCTAGGAGTAATCGGTGTACATACATCCAAAAAAAAAAAAAAAAATTATACCGGCCGAATTGATAACCTCCTCGTTTTTTTGGAAGTCGGTTAAAAATATGTGCAAATTTCAACAGCTGGGGAAAGGCTTCTTCTAAGCAATTCTCATTCATGAAATCGTTCGTAAACATTACAATTAAAATTTCGTTTATATGTGACTTACTAGTTTCGGTAATGCACAAATCGGGTATAATCACCCGCTCAAACAAACTATAATTTAACAATAATATTCACGACGTTCGTTCGCGCAATCGTAACTATCTTCACACTGCAACTGTTAAAAAGCCGAGCTTCATGCCCCTTACAAATTGCTATAGAGTTCTATAGCTAAAAAATTTAAAAAATTTTTAGGTGATATCTACTCCGACGAAATTTCATACGTTAGAAGAGATGAGCGCAAAGCCCGGTAAAAGCCCACGCGTGCAAGCGAGACACCGCACTGTTTATAATCCATCCAATTTAGGTTGTAACGTGCGTCCATATAAAAGGTACGACCTTATTCCGATAGGAAGAAGGATGAAATTAAAAAGTTTACTCGAATTCGTCATTGTTTTATGCTAGGCGTATTATATATTATATTGTAGGTGAGTTTTCATTGAATTCGGAGCAGATTATGAATTGCTCATTGCGCGCGAATATTCAAACGTGAATATGGGTATTTTCCTGTCTCGTAGCGAATTTCTAAGGCAAGCCGGGCTTTTCGGCTTGTATGAACGTACCGCCACTGCTTAAATCTTTAAAACTACTCAACGGATTTTGATGTGGTTTTTTTAATAGAGTCGAGGAAAGTTTTTATTACATAATTTATTAGGTTTTAGACAAATCGGGCGAAGCCGCGGGCGGAAAGCTAGTAATAAACAAGCTTATTTAAGTTAGGTGCTTGCATAACAAAATCATGGAACCTTTGAACACCAATTGCATAATATACCTACTCTAAGGTTCAAAACGATTACAAAGTAATAGTCACTTACGCATTAAAACCGCACATAAAATGCTTCGCAAGTAATTTTTGATCATAATATTATTGATTATTAATAATAATTGTTATTATTGTACCAATATTTTTTTCAATAACTCATTAGTAGGTAAGTAATAGGTTTTGAACCGTCCGGAAGATATTAATCAACTTATAAGTTATAACTTATACTTTATAGGATGCATTTTTTTATATTTAAAACTTAGATACTTAACTCTAGGAAAAGTTCAAGAAACTAAATTTTCATAGCATTTACAAATTCTGATAAACTACATATTAATTAAAATTACAATTATAATCACGTTGGACTAAAATCTCTCGGATTATCATCTCTAACATTTCGAGATAATTAAACTACTCTCCTATTTTAATATTTAGGCTACAAGACAAAGACAATTTTCCTTTGTTCATTCAAAAATGTAATAATGCTTTTTTAATTTGTATCGTATAAAATAGATTTGAATTATATTAGGTGTGTCCGTGTGTGAATCTTTTAAAGTTGATGTAGATTTCAATTTAATCTTCAGATATGTTCAAACTTACAGATACATTCTTTCCAAAACTTTCTGCGATCCACGTGACATCACTGGGAAATTAAAATTGATGCCAAGAAAATTCCCGCCAAAAAACACCAACTATTTTCAGCCACGACACAAATTACCAAAATACACTAGCACTTCTATGGCTATTCCATTCATAGACTCACAAGTCCACAGATAATTTATAATAGGGAGTTCTAAATTTGAATTTTCATGGGGCAATTAAAAAAGAAAACAACTTTTTTTTCGAATACTGACTACGCGCACACTGCACTGCACTGGTCCAACACTAGCGAAGCGGGAAACAGCACAAATAAATATATGCTATCTGTGTATGATATGGCGGGTCGAGCACCCGTTCACAACTGCGCTATGTCTCCAAACAGATCGCACCTATTATCGAAACGGTCGTCATTATGTATTTATTCATAAATTAATTCAAAAACGCCTTTGTTCTTTTATTTCTAGAGCGATGACTTTTGACACTTTGCATAAGTACGAGAATGTCTGGGTAATTTGTATTTTGTAGTAATAATTTCAAAAATATTATTAATATATTGTACGACAATATTCATTTCCATTGTTATCCAAATTCTTAAGTTATATTTTTGTTATGATGTGATCTTCTGTATTACCACAATTCTTACAAATAAATGATTTGAATTTGAATTAACTATTTGTTTGTGTTTAATGTTAATTTAGGTTTTCCATTTTTATGGTTTAAACTAGCAAACCGGGCGAACTCCGTTTCGCCACCAGAGACACCTTTTCTTTGCTATAAACCTCACGGAGCCCGAGACCTTTCCAACGAATGCAAAACCGTGGAAATCGGTTCGTGCATTCTGGAGTTATAGCGTCAGGAAGGAAAACCCGACTTATTTTTATATAGTAGATAAAAATCAAAAGAATACCGATCAATATTTTGTCCATGGATATTGCGAGATCTTAGAATATTTTTAAGTAATTATTATAATTTTAAATTTATTGCCGCTCTATACTTTTATATAGAACTAGCGGTCCGCCCCGGCTTCGCCCGTCGTACATGTTTACGTTTTCTCTACATAAGAACCATCCTCGTACTTCAAGGAATATAATAAAAAAAGAATTATCGAAATCGGTTCAGCCGTTCTCGAGTTATGCGCTTACCAACACATTTTGCGATTCATTTTTATATATAAGATAAGTATAATTCCGAACACCACGAAAACAATCGCATCATGATTATTATTATTTCGATAATATTCAATAGATTTTCGATAGCCAATTTTATCATATAAGTATTTTAAGCAATACACGTCTCAAAATTTATATGCCACATTTCTATTAACTTTTCCTATCATCCGGCATCCTGAATTCGAGCCAAGTATATTATATCACATGTGAAGTAATATAACGCCAATCCATGACAAAGATATGAACATAACTTTAAATAGAAATATGTATCAACAATCAAAAAAAAAAATTTCCGAGGTTATGAACGCGATGTGGTTATAAATGTCGATAAATTATTTACCCAAATGAATCTCATTTTAAACACATCGATTGTGATGCGTGATATATCACAGAATCACTTATCTCGATATGATGGTACATATTTCCACACTATTCATGTCTGATAATTAATATATAGATAGAGCTTACAAAAAATCGAAAGAATCTATGAACAAAAGAGGAAAATATACCGGCCGAATTGATAACCTCCTCCTTTGTTTTGAAGTCGGTTAATGAAATAAAAGAGCTTTATATCATCCCATATCATGAGATACTAGATTTCCGCCCGCGGCTTCGCCCGCGTTTGCAAAGGAAAACCCGCATAGTTCCCGTTCCCGTGGGATTTCCGGGATAAAAACTATCCTATGTGTTAATCCAAGTTACCCTCTATATGTGTGCTAAATTTCATTGTAATCGGTTCAGTAGTTTTTACGTGAAAGAGTAACAAACATCCATACATCCATACATCCTTACAAACTTTCGCCTTTATAATTATATTAGAATTAGAATATTAGATAGCTCTTATCTCACCGTTTCCATGCACAAATTTCTATACTCTATACATAAATATAAACTTGGTATAGAGCTTTTCCTACTTTTTATCACACATTTCAAGGGAGACAAAATAAAAAATAGGGAAAGAAAATTTGCATCGGGAACTGTTATCACGCGACTTTGTGCAGTACACACAAGCTCTTATAAATATATGAACATAAGTTACAAATACAATGGTATTTATGTAATTAGTAAGGACGTAACACACTCCTCTCTTCAAAAAGTTAATGACCTGTTAATTAGTCTTTATGCCTACCAAAAAACTCATAAACATACATCCAACATAATAATCACTCGACTTTTTTGTAATTAAGTTTTTATTCTACTAACAAAAAAACACATGTATTATGAAGAAGCAGTTCACAAGTCCTGCTATTCTACAAAAAAAAAACAAATCAACGAATAATAACACAAATTCATGTAGGCCAGTAGAAATCGACACTAAAAATTCCTAAATTCGCAAAGCACGATGTAGATTTGAATTTTTGGTATGTTGTTTGGATCAGTTAGGGTGATATAAATCCCAATTTGCAACTTCGAAAAAGTTGTGCTCGCTGCGCACCACGTGATAAACTGCGAAAATTTTGGACTTTTTTCACTTTTTGCTCTAAAAGTCATAAACTATGCGTTTCCGACAAGTATGATTCAGTACATAAATTAAGGTTATTAAATTTGCAACAATTTAAGCCTAACCGCAGCTCTCTAAACCTTATAACGACTAAACTGTGGCCATTCGAAGATGGTTCATTTTTCCGGAAATATTGAAATTTTTAGTTTCGCTCCCGTTTGAAGCAAAATATTGGCAAAAACCGCTCGTTCTATGAGAAGTTCGTATAATAAAGTTGTAGTGCATTTAATTTTCTTTCATAAGAGCATAGAACAAAGTCTGTGAGACAAATAGTTCACTCACAATATCTGAAAAACAAAAAGAAGGTAGAAATAGATTTTTAAAGAATTGAAACTGAGGGCATATAAAATCATAAAAAGGATAATACTTTTTCATTTGCAGGATAGGTAATTAACAAAATTACAAAGATAATTAAATTTGCAACAATTTAAGCCTAACCGCAGCTCTCTAAACCTTATAACAACTAAGCTGTGGCCTTTCAAAGATAGTCAGTTTTTCCCGAAATTTTCAAATTTTTAGTTTTGCTCCCGTTTGAACCAAAATATTGGCAAAACCGCTCGTTCTATGAGAAGGTCATAAAATAAAGTTGTAGAAAATTTAATTTTGTTAATTACCTATCCTGCAAATGAAAAAGTATTATCCTTTTTATGATTTTATATGCCCTCAGTTTCAATTCTTTAAAAATCTATTTCTACCTTCTTTTTGTTTTTCAGATATTGTGAGTGAACTATTTGTCTCACAGACTTTGTTCTATGCTCTAATGAAAGAAAATTAAATGCACTACAACTTTATTATACGACTTTCTCATAGAACGAGCGGTTTTTGCCAATATTTTGGTTCAAACGGGAGCAAAACTAAAAATTTGAAATTTTCGGGAAAAACTGACTATCTTTGAAAGGCCACAGCTTAGTTGTTATAAGGTTTAGAGAGCTGCGGTTTGGCTTAAATTGTTGCAAATTTAATTAGCTTTGTAATTTTGTTAATTATCTATACTGCAAATGAAAAAGTATTATCCTTTTTATGATTTTATATGCCCTCAGTTTCAATTCTTTAAAAATCTATTTCTACCTTCTTTTTGTTTTTCAGATATTGTGTGTGAAATATTTGTCTCACAGACTTTGTTCTATGCTCTTATGAAAGAAAATTAAATGCACTACAACTTTATTATACGAACTTCTCATAGAACGAGCGGTTTTTGCCAATATTTTGCTTCAAACGGGAGCAAAACTAAAAATTTCAATATTTCCGGAAAAATGAACCATCTTCGAATGGCCACAGTTTAGTCGTTATAAGGTTTAGAGAGCTGCGGTTAGGCTTAAATTGTGGCAAATTTAATAACCTTAATTTATGTACTGAATCATACTTGTCGGAAACGCATAGTTTATGACTTTTAGAGCAAAAAGTGAAAAAAGTCCAAAATTTTCGCAGTTTATCACGTGGTGCGCAGCGAGCACAACTTTTTCGAAGTTGCAAATTGGGATTTACATCACCCTAACTGATCCAAACAACATACCAAAAATTCAAATCTACATCGTGCTTTGCGAATTTAATGTTAATTTCCACTGGCCTACATGGTGTTTTAAACGTAATTATTTACGACTTAAACCCGGGAAAAAACTTATCGCTTATAAAATATGTTTTCGTGCGTAAAAAACTTCGCTATCACATTATGTTTTCTGTTGTATATGTTTGTCATATCATTCTATTTATGGACGGTTAATGATATAATGTACTAGTTCTTTTAATTAAGTGCACATAAAAACTGTGTACTATACCTATAACTTATTCATAATTGTATGATCATTTGATCAATGAAAAAAAAATTAACTGGGCCGAGCTTATGTACGAAATTGAAAAAAAAAATCAGTTTACTTAGATATTTTTTATAGAGAATAACTCTTTAGAGAATAATTGACTTTGCCTAATCTTGAGAAAAAATCATACTGTACCCATTTACTCACATTTGAAGGTTGTGAACCTCCTCAGGTTAAGTTTTCGAAAGGTTTGAGACAAAATCAATACATACCATCTAGTCAATGGACCTTAAGAATAATAACTTTACCAATTCCACATCTAAAAATGTAATTAAAGAATCGAATTTATATCATCCAACATGTAAAGCCTAATATCTGTTAGTTATTTAAAAAACTGGAAGCTTCTAGTAACAAAACACATGATAACCTTCCACATTAAGAGGGTGAGATACTAAATTAGGTATCTCCACTGTCCAGAAATGACTAAATACAATAATTGATATTTTCCATCAAAGTATAAATCGAATTTGTACTAACATAGTCAATAAAAATGTTTTGATTAACGCTCCGGAAGTGGCACGTCGAAATGTAGCCAATTAGCCACAATTCAGATCAGTTGTCTCTTTTTCGCTCACAATAGTTCAATCATACTACATATCATACATGATACACACTACATATATTTTAACTTGACGTCTTATATTGTGCACATCTGTGCTGTTTTTGAAGAATGTTGTGTTGGTAACGTATCTACAACGTTTTACCACGTTTTACTAATAATTATCATTGAATATAATCACAAACATTGAATGCAAATCGAACTCCATGAGGTTAATACGTATTTGGTAGCATGACTGAGACGTTTGAATAACTTTGCCCTAGACAGCTGGCTCCATAAATAGATGACAAAATGATATGGGAAATAAATCACTTGTCTTGTCTGTACGTTGAATGTAATTAAAATATTAATATTGAATTGTTTAACAATCATATATCGTCGAGGCAATCAATATATTTTTATAAAAACTGATAGCAGCCCAAAGATCAACAAAAAGCTGTAGAAAAATTGAAAGATACAAATACTCCCTGTTTTTGAGCAAGGAAAACCGTATATTTCGTTATTACTGCCTGTTTTCTATCTCTATCTCCATTCTTTCTATTTAATTGTATGTCTAAAATAAAGACCTCTACACAAATTTTACCAAATACAATGCTTAATGACTAAGGCCACAGAAAAAACAAACTAAACGCAGCTATTAAAATAATAGCTATGCCATTTACAAAATGCAAGGAAGATACATACTGTGTCCTAGAATATTTTCCCTGTTGACTCATACTGACATTTATTCATTGCCCCATAATTTATTTGTTCTATTTTTTTAATGTAGTATTTAGCGCAACAGTTCATTGATTTCTAGTTACAATTGTATTTTAAGTGTTGTTCATAAATGGTAAATTTGCGAGGATGAATGGTTGTGTGTGCCGAGATCACGTGTCAGAAGTGAAACTTCTTTGGCAAGATTCAAAGATACCAAAATCGTCGCCTTATTCCATGAAATGACGATATTGCCATGACGTGACCTTGAAATTTTACTCTCAACGTGCCTAAAGAAGTTTCACTTCGAAAAGTTGTTTACCATATTCTTCTTGAAATTTAACTAATTCTATAAAAAACGCATTAGATATCAGCTGCACCATTATGTCTTCAGTTGAACAACACATTATAATACTTATTAATAAAAAATAAAAAAAATATACAGGCCAAATTGATAACCTCCTCCTTTTTTTTGAAGTCGGTTAAAAATATGGTAGCATAAGTATCTAATACTGAACCATACTTACATCTTTATTTATTTTAAGACACATTATAAGAATCTAACTATTTACCGTAAGCACTAAATGACCCTGTACACTTATTAGGTATCATTTAAAAACAATTGGATAGTAATATCTTGTTAACTATTTTCGTATATTTACAAGATCGCACACAGTTATCAACTTTTATGAATAAATATTGGTGTATAATGAAAAAGTAAACAATAGATAACAGTTTTTAGCACTAAAACCTGCCCTAGTGCACACATACCATAAAAATGCAAAAACGTGACAACAGCCAGTGCACATGTACTCAATGTACTTAGAATAACTGTGCATTGTAAGGCTGTAGACATACTGTTACTGTGTTATTAATACATTTTATTTCTGACAATAAAAAAATTTACAGTTTTGGGCATACTTGTAAAATTCAATCTAACCATAAATAGTAGAGAATAATTATTTCAAGTGTATATAATACATATGTTAATTTTAAAAGTTAATGTATACAAAGATTGACACACACTTCATTTTTTCATACGTAAAAAATTGATCCACTTGAATGAAAGTAACTTATCCAAAAAAACCCTAATCTATTGGAAAGATAAATTTAATTGATAGTCTATCTTAGTATACATAGATAAATAATTGATAAAAATGAACATTGTGAAATACTCTTTGTTCATTTATTACTTTAAAGGTAATTAAATTTTTTAAATTACTTTAATGTATGTTTTATTGCCATTTGTTACATTGCAATAAACTTTTTGATAAACAGAAATTTATTTCCCTTAACTTTGTTTACAATAAGTTTATTAATGATGACTCAGGAAAAATATACCTGCTGGTGAAAGAATTATTGAAATTGATACAGTACTTTTTGAATTTCTAGAGTTATACTGTTAAACATCACAGTCAAATAAACCATTGTAAACACACCTTTGTCCTTCTCACGTCACAGAAAAAAAATCACAACAATAAGATAAGAAACTTTGCTTTACAAATAATGAGTATTTAAATAAGCAGAACTAAATACAGAGGCCATATCAAACAGATCTTTAGTTAGTAAATTGTATTGAGAACTTGCTTACAAATACATTAATACATTGTTTGTATATTGGCGTGTATTGCTTACGCAATAGGGTTCAAATTACGATGCAGTATTTTCCTTACAAGTGCTCTTGCACCAAGTTTGCACTGAAGGTTCATTCTCTAATCATGAATTCAGAACATTTGAATTATTTTAACTAGATCATGCTATGTAACCTGTTTTAATGTCTTGTACATTTATTAATAGATATTACATCATGAAAATACTGTTTATCATTTGATATCTCTAATTTGGTGATCTTATCTTAATTTCTGAAGATTGATTTTATCAAAATAAATCAATGAATTAGAAATATTTTTCATACAGTTACTCACATTTTTTGTTGATTACTTTACTTTAGGAACAAGTACTTTTTTATATAGATAAACTTTTTACATAATCAGTGTATTTATGTATGGTAAAAAGAACATTTAGGTGGGTGTCATAACTTTATAAATCGATTATATCCACTCAATGAACGAATATCAAACAAATAAACATAATTCTTACTTACCTAATTGACTGAATGATGAATAAAATTCAAGAGATTCCTCAGAAAATCCCTATCAATAATTTGGAGGCCTACGTATGTCACTATTAAATTCGAATCACAACACTACACATCGATTTTTATTATTTTCCACAAGTATGTCTTGATCTATTAATTCACCAAAAGGTTATTGACTCTTATGAATATTTCATACACTGAAAATTTTTGACTCTCATTCGAATATCAATCTGCAATACCTATTCACATTCGTTTTCACTTTGTAAGTTTACTCTTTGTTTCTGAAATTTGACGTTCTCTGTTCACAGTGTAAAAAAAATTGACACTTGACAGACTACAGATCTAATTAGGAATAGTTTTATAGAAAACACAGAAAATTTATAGAATAGATATAGCGGGTATAGCAACAAATAATGAATGTTCCATTTCAACGAAAAAGCTATATCTTTCAAGTGAAACAAAACCAAATCAAGAAAAATAATTAATTTTAAGAATCAAGAAATTCATTTTAGAATTAAGTGTTATAGTGATGTCACAATGAATCGGTAAACATGCGACTGCAACACAAAAATACTACAGGCTACTGAAATAGAGACAGAAATGTAAAACAAATGTTTGTGGTTATTGTGTCTCAATTATATAATATAAAATAATTCGATTTTATAATATATTATATAATTTAATGGTTTAAATACAATTCTAATGTTTATACGTAGAAAAATATATTGACATGCGCAATAACATCTCGCAAAGTATTGATTTTTCATAAAAGTAAATACAACAGTTGCATATGACATAGAAATTATTAGATAACAATAATGCTTAAATTATCATCAATAATTGGACTGTACTTTCTATTAGGAATGTTTATTAAATGCCGAGGAGAAGAAAACGTTGGTACATTTACCTTTAAAGAGTTTCAATATAAAGACACACCGAAAAATGTTCGTATACTTATGCTTCATAAGATATTGAGTCTTACATTGTTTCCTTAGATGATTACACTTAAAGGTGGTATTTAATATGTTGATACACAAAATTCAGGTATTAATTTCACATAAACACTTGTTATCATTCCAGGAAATGACGTTTCGTGAATATGAAACAGCATGTGAGCAAAGTAGGGTTTGTAGCGGATTAAAAGGACTAATTCGTACACACTGTGTACGAGAATGCGTATCTCCGTCATGCTACAGAGAAATTTATCAGGCAGATCCGGTAATTTTATTGTAATTACTAAATGAATAAGATACTTTGGTACTGTAAATCTGAAGTCTAAGTCTAGGCACTCATAATCTGGGACTTGATGAATTATAAGATACAATTACTTAGATGGATATGGCAGAAGTCTTTAACCTAAAATTTTTAGCGATAAATAAAAAATTGTTTTTACAGTTGGAAGAAGGTGAAATTGATGTTCGTTTGAATTCATTCAAAGGATGTTTTATCCAAAGAAGCGGTCGTACAAGAAATTGATTTCATTCTACCGTTATTTCGTCTTTCATCTTATGTGTGAATAAGATTATTAAAATCCGACGAAAAATTTCATTTGCTCTGACGGTGAGTATCTATCGTCTATTGTTAAAAAATATATTATCAAAGACAATTTCTTATAAACAAAAATTATTATAATTTGCTAGTACCTATACAAAACGTGACGTGCGTTTAATAAAATATTATTTGATTTCAGATGTTTGCTGGCATTACGGTTTATAAGAAAACATTGTTTGTTCTGCTCCTCCAGTGGAAACTAAAATCAAGATTGAAAATTTTTAAAGAATAGAAAAAATTCGATCACCAGGCGGGAATCGATATTGCGTCTATAGTGCCATATATGTAGAACATAACTACTTATTATCTCATTTTGCTCGTTAATTCACTTGCTCTGTGGTTAATTCAACCAATAAAACCTTAACTTTCAGCACTGACACAATTGGTTAGTAAAAAAATTATTGCAGCGTAGAATAATCATTGCATTTTTACGTTAACATTTACAGAATAAATAATAGACACAATTTTAACATCACTCTAATTTATTACAAGTCAATTTCCTTATTTAAAGGTGTTAAATGTTTGTTACATAATAATATATTCATCAATATTTGTCGTTCTATAATAGAAAAACTAACAATATGTATTCGCTTCCTTTTCTTGCAAAAATGCACACAATATTAAATTGAATTAGTTAAATATTAAAACTATTTATTAAATAACGATGATCATTTCATTACTAGAATAAGTACCTGACACGAGATAATGCCGTCCATCGCCTTATTTACACATTATTCACATATGTAATAATTATTTGAAGAAAAGCATAGTAGATTTTAGGTGGTTTATCATAAATAGATACTCAAACCTAGCCAGCTTCCCTGTTCAAAAATGCAATTCAAACTTCTATAAGCGTCACGCGCTTTTTCGTCGTTCGTATTAAGGAAAACATATTATTATTAGTAATAGTAGTAGGGGAATAACCCACATTATGGCACTATATATGGAATTTTTTCAAAATTTGCCGCATACAGCTGCTTTACCCTCTGGCTTAGTCCCCCTAAAAATACGATTTAGAGAAATTTTTGTAATGAATCTCGTTTTCTTCGTCCATCATACTTGTTATTTTATATAAAGTAGTTAAAGAATTTCAATTATTAGGTGCTCTGAGGGTAATTTACTAATCTAATATAATTTTATTAAATCTTCACCCATGTCCCCAATTTTATTCCGTTGTGCCTCAATTTTGTGCTGAAGCTACTTGCGTCAATATTGTGGGTTGATGTTTTGAGAATGAATAATCGTCATAATAATTAATAATATTATGTAAAAATTAACTCATCAAATAACTTTAAATACCTATGATAATACTATGGGCTATTCCTGAGCCACAAAAGTAATACCCAATACAGTCGGAATAACTTATTAATATATAGTTCATAAAAATTATCAAGAATTTCAATCGAATCAAAATTTAAAATTGAAAGATTGAAGGGAAATTATTACAGATTATAATTAATATTTCCCCTTTTCGTCCTCGATCAATGTAACGTGAATAGACAGCTTTATTTTGGAAACCGGTGTGATTGTCAAGTATCGATTTTTCTCCCATCCTTACGTTCGTATCAAACTCACACTCTGCCGTATTATTATAGTACTATAGTACTCTTTGCTCACACTTGCCATCGTGAGAAGCGGTGTAGTGCGAAAAAAATAGAAATGGCCTCCTTGTGTAGACAAATTGTTCGCGGAAATGCTCTTAAAAGTGTTCTATTTTCCACTGCTCGACGGGGATACGCAGATAAAAGTAAGAATGAACATTAACCTTCACATAAAGTATTTCGCCATAAACGTCAAAATTAAGTTACGTAATGTCAAAAGCTATATTTTGTAATGTAAAAAATATATTTTTCATGTAAGAAACAAATGTATATTACCATAACAGACCACTGAGTTTTATGTTGATATTATATATATAGCCGGGTTATGGTTTTTAAACCACCGAACTACTGAACCCCCTTGAAGAGTATCTCGCATGATCACAACATTATTTCATAATAAATTAAAAACAAACATTCCAATAAGCAATAACACGAATTTATTACTGTAAATCATTTTACTTTGCCTAAATCAGTATTATTCGCCTGTAAATCAGAAATAGCAAAAAGGTTTGTTAGGTTATATCTTATCACTTACATTGTAACTACCTATCTAGAGCAAGATCGATTGGTTATATATAATCACTTTTAATATATTTACGCATTTTTATGCCTAGATAATATAAGTATAATATTAAAACAAAGTGTAGGTTATATTACATTATTCCTTGTATAGAAAAATGTATCCTAAATAGATATCTGTACATTTTCCTTAATCCTTATAATATGTATTGTATCGTAAATACAATGTGTGAATAAGACCACACGCTCACTGTATAAACTGGTAAACTTTAAATTTTTTCAATTTTAGTTTACCTAATTCTAACAATTTTTACAATGTCTTGCAATCTACTAAATTGTGTTAGGTCAATTCTAGTCAGAAAACATTAATTTGTGATAAATATAACTGAATAAATATTAATTAAAATATGTTAACACTATTACTATCTACTACCTATCAAAATAATTTATTGATAAAATATAATTATTAAATAAATTTACTAATCTAAATTTCCTAAACAGTGATGGTAGACCCCATGGAACACGCAACTGGTCTCGAGAAGAAGGAATTGCTGGCGATGCAGGCCGGTAACGACGATCCCTTCAACATGAAAGTGCTGAAGAAGGCCGCAGGCACAAGGGACAACCCCACACTGGTGCCCTCATGTTTCGACGCCCGCATCGTTGGTTGCATATGTATGTATTAATTTAAATGATATTAATAGTTATTTTATTTTTTGGGATTCAATTTTAAATATACAAAGTGAACTGTATTTGACATGTTTGAGTATATATGTATAATGAAAACAAACTGTTAATGTTACAAATGGTTTTCTTATTAAGTGAAAGTGTTTAATGTTATGAAAGAATGGACACACCCAACAGTATTTGAGTTCTACAAATTGTTTTTCTCAAGAAAATCATGATGTTCACGTTATATAAGACACTACAGTTCAAAATTTAATGTACATACTTTCAGTAATATTTATTTATTGTAAATAATATTTTATGTGTTATAAAAAAAGTAACACAATTATTAGAATCAAGAAGCCATACAATTAAACTTTATATTTTCATCTAAATATCTTAAACCTTACTCAGCATATAACCAGGAAATATCAATGTAACTAAACTGAGACAAGGCTAAACTATCCATCACAATTATTGTGTTAATGAAATTTAAACATTAACATAATAGTGATTGATTACATTTTTAAAAAATTACAAAATGAAATGGTGCAACACTAATATCAATTAGGCTAACTATAGTAATTTTAATTATCCCCTATAGTTATGTAATATGATTTTTTTCTGTTTAAATGAATTCTAGGTACCTATTTAAATATGGGCTTTACAATAAATAGGCTTGTAGGCTCTTGATAAATATACTTTTTATTCAAACTCTATTAAAAAGTTATTTTTTGTATATGTATGCAATGGCAGAATTATAATATACAACTAAATTATTATTTTATCATTTCAGGTGAAGAACACTCAACTAGCATCAACTGGCTCTGGGTACACAAGGTAAATATTATTTCAATATAAAATTAACTGAATATTTAAAACTAACCAAGTAATATTGCGAATGGAGTATGTATTGGAACTAATAAAAATGAACTGAAAATAATGTCTTATGTACACAATATAGATTAATGTATTATATTCCTTGAAGTACGAGGATGGTTCTTATGTAGAGAAAACGTAAATATGTACCACAGGCGAAGCGGGGCGGACCGCTAGTAGTTTATACAAATTGAATGTTTGCTAATTTAAGTACATTTTATAAAAAACGTAAATAATCTACACACTATTTCCATTACTACAGTTCAATTTTAATTTCTATCGTTTATTGTGTAAACATTCATATTACTTTGATTTTTGTTACTTCCGTTTTCGTAACATATTTATTTTTGTGTACATGTAGATTTGGCCTTATTTTATTTTACAATTTTTTTTTCAGGACCATCCCCGCCGCTGCGAGTGCGGACACTGGTACAAATTGATCGAGAAGACGCCTCTGTAAAATCAAGTTACACTTAGTTATCAATTAGTAGTGTTTATTATCTGCAATGAATGTACGCATCGACCCGCGCACAGCATTTCGTTCTTTGATCTATGATTCCTGTTTGACATTAACTGTCAGTTAGATACATTATTGAACGAAAGCAAGAAATCATTAAAATAATTGTAAGCATACTTACCAGTGTTTCATTGAAGTGTTACCTACATGCAGTTGTTTGTTAAGGTGATTGCAACGATCTGTTCCCAGCCAATATCCCGCTAGATGGCGCTGAATTCTACATTTCTAGTTTATTTGAGTTTTTGCGTAATTGGAATAGTCATCAAACCTAGGAATAGTCATGGCGGTTACTGAATATTATATTTTATTGAAATATGTTATATCATTGCCTTAAAATCCACCCAATTCGGTAAAATTATGCGTTTTAACATCTGTCATTGCATACAGGGTCGTTTACACACACAGACGTATACAAAAATGATAAAGATTTAACTCTAGATGGCGTGAATGTAAAGCGCGTCACACACGGTGAAGATACTACCTATAATATTTTATCTAATCTAGTAATATTTTATATTACAGTATCTTAAGGTATCCGGTATCAGCGTTCTGACCATCATTTTTCTTTTTTCGCTGTAGAACCGCCATCCTGTTACAAATGACCCACAAAGGAGAATGACCACGGGTGGTATCGGTAAAATTTTAGTTGTGCCACGTATTCGTTATATTGTTAATTCCTATTTGTATTTATAATGATCATATGTATCAATATTAAGTCTTAATTAAACCGGATAAATTGAAATAATAGTAAAAGTAAAAGTTTTTCTTTTGAAACATGTATGACTACGTATGGAATCGGTAAAATACTAGTTGTGTCACGTGTTCGTGATATTGTTAATTCCTATTTGTATTTATAATGATCATATTTATCACTATTAAGTTGTAATTATACCGAATAAATAGAAATAAAAGTAAAAGTTTTGTTTTGACACATACCTATATCTATCTCTCTTGCAAACGTCATATGTCATAGTTTCTATTTGAAATGTCAAATGAATGTGTTCGACGCATTGTTCGATGTTATTTTGAAATAATGTTTAAATTACGATTTACTTTTCACATTTGTCTTGTAAATTAAAATATTACCTATGTAATAAATGTAAAACTTAACGTTCATCGTTAGTTTAAACTCGATTAAGTAGTTTTTTGAAGTGTTAAATAAAACTATTGTTTTATTTTTATTGTCGCGAACTGCGGCTTATTTACATAAAAACTTTAATCATATCTAAAAGTACTAACATCAAGCTTTAAATTGAGCTATATTTCATCTTGACACAATAAGTTTGATTGCGATACCAAGTGCCATAGTCACTTGGGCAATCTCCTGTGGTTTTCATTTTTCTGTATGGGTAGACAAAACTTCAAAACGCCACCTGCTACGGTTTATATTATTATGAACGATTAGCTTTCCGCCCGCATTTTCAAAAAAAAAACCGTATAGTTCCCGTTCCCGTGGGGTTTCCGGGATAAAACCTATTCAATGTGTCCAAGTTACGTTCTATATGTGTGCTAAATTTCATTGTAATCGGTTCAGTAGTATTTGCGTGAAACACACACATACACATCCTCACAAACTTTCGCATTAGTAGGAAGTAGGATTGTTATAAAAATAAAAGTTATATTTGTTGGCGTAAACTATTCTATTGTAATTTTGGGAAATAAATAATGTCAAAATTGATTACCTACAATAAAACGCAGTTTTATTTTATTACCTACATTACACTATTGTTTTTTTTTTATCAAAACATGTATTTGAAGTAGCAAATATGATATTATGCTGATCCAAGCATTTTCACTCAAAACTAATATCACTAATGATTTGTAAAAGTAAATTATTTCAATATACATTTCATAACCAACAAGTAAGAATAATTATTCATACAACAACAAATCAAAAACACTATTTACTATGGAAAAAAAACCAGGAAGGTGAAAAACATATTTACGATTTCGATGCACTCGACTTTTAGTAAAATAATAGGTAAAAATATTATTATGGTTTTGATCACAGACATATCTGTGGTTTTGATTTTAGCTACTAGTATCAGAAAGCTGCGTGTTCAATGCACGTCGGGGTCCCACAACTGTGGAGGAAGGAAGGTAGAATACCTCCATCGAATAAGTGAAGTTTCTCGACATACTCGATACATGGTCAGATGTATATATGTATTACGTTCCCTGACCTTACATCAATGATTTACTTTATTAATGTTTTTATGGTCATTTACATTTAATTTTGAAAACTATGGAATAAAATTTATAAATTTGATGATACAAAACTAAATATACATTTGTAAAGAATCTCAAATATAAAGTTGTGTTGCAAATAACAAATCATCATTTAAATATTTAGTTTATTTCTTTATTTAAGAAACAATTAACAATTACAAAACAACATAAAAAAACACGCATGCATTTATTGAAATGTTCATTCATCATCACTATCGTATGGCGTTGTGTGACTCGTCTTCATAATCCATTGAATCGGATTCTGTAAAAGTAAAACGTAAATTATATAATAAAAGAAATGAGTCATTATAAACTTACCTAGTAAGGCAATGCCTTTGATGTCGCACGATGCCGCGCCGCCGCGCCGCCAGTGTAGGTACTTCTGCTGCTACATGAAAATATGCTAGGGTTGCAACAAATGGGAAATAAAACAATTGTGATTATTACTATTATGATGTAATCATTTATTCATATTATGTACATTCAAAACAATTGCTATTATTAAATCTGATGTAATTATTTTTTCATAAATATATAATTATTATTAATTACATAATATATTGCACTGTGAAATATTTACGTATCACTTTATTTTTGATGTTCTTAATTGTCTTTTATAAAATTTAAGTGACGCATTCGCATTGGGATCAACAATCCGATAAGAAAAGAATGGAGACAACATATACATAGCTTTGATTTCAATTCTACAGATACAAAATATACAATCTATCTAAAATGATACAACGGATGTTTCCTGCGTTTTCTCGTCAAAATACCGAAACAACGTAATTATTGTATAGTAGTTGGGCGTGAAAGTAAAAAAACAAATGAAAAGTGTTTTCCATATGATTATTTATTAAATTTACGCGATTAAGAATAATTTCAACGATACAATTTAGTAACCGAGAATTCAGAGGATTAAAGAAAATACCTGCCTGATAATTTTATCAAACTCTAAAAGAATTATGGTTATTTCGCATCACTCGGTTTATTAGTTTGGTAATAATTATTAAAGGTAGTTACAACCCTAGCCATTGAGTCGAACGGTAGGCAACACAATATCGACTTTGTGCGGGTACATAATATGGTACATTTCTTCTTGCTGTGAAGCGTAATTATTATTATTAAGATTTTTTAGGCTATTTTGAATCAGCTGTTCTAATTTAATTCTAGAAATTTATTAAAACGTGATTTTTTTAAAAGTATATTATGAGTTTATAAATACCTCAACCAATAGTTATTGTGTCCTAGTCCTATCCTCATTTCTTTATATCTTGGTAGTTAAATAAAGTGTTAAATTTACATAACCTCAACAACAACATTTACACTGCCACTGCACTAAAACTAAACTAACTAGCTCTCTAGCTATAAGAACCATCCTCGTACTTCAAGGGATATAATAAAAAAAGAATTATCGAAATCGGTTCAGCCGTTCTCGAGTTATGCGCTTACCAACACATTTTGCGATTCATTTTTATATATAAGACTAGCGGTCCGCCCCGGCTTCGCCCGTGGTACATGTTTACGTTTTCTCTACATAAGAACCATCCTCGTACTTCAAGGAATATAATAAAAAAAGAATTATCGAAATCGGTTCAGCCGTTCTCGAGTTATGCGCTTACCAACACATTTTGCGATTCATTTATATATATATACTAGCGGTCCGCCCCGGCTTCGCCCGTGGTACATAATATTTACGTTTTCTCTACATAAAAACCATCCTCGTACTTCAAGGAATATAATAAAAAAAGAATGATCGAAATCGGTTCAGCCGTTCTCGAGTTATGCGCTTACCAACACATTTTGCGATTCATTTTTATATATAAGAAGAAGATAAGATTATGTGAAAATAACCAGGAAGGTGAAAAACATATTTACGAAAACATAGTAACATAATATGGCTGTCGCTACAATAATTATATTTCAATTTTATCTTTTTATACCTAGTAGAACTGGCCGACGAATAAAAAAAATCGTATTAGAATAAATACAATAAATTACGGAACAAAAAAAGGATTGTAACTGAATTAGGTATGTTTGTTTCTGGGCGCACCGTTTTCGACGACGCGACGCGCGACGTAAGGGCGCGTTCCCACCGTGTCGTGAGTCGTGACGACAGATAATCGTGTAGTTTTAAGTGTCGTGGCTTATATGTTTAAATGGAGGTGTTCACATTTAGAACGACACAATTTACTGTCGTCTACGACAGTTTTTGCAGTGACGACCCTTTGTCGTGACAGTGGGAACGGCAAGCACGACAGTCGTAAAACGATAAAAAAATTGTGGACGGCAACTCTATGACGTCCATTGAACTCAGGAGAGTAAACGCACTGGTAATCACCAAGCGAACGCAGAGGCGACTAGATTTGTAGCTTGCTGATGATGTGTAAACGACAAAGCGACTGCCAGGAATCGATAAAATGTCGTCGCGATCCAATGGGAACAGCTAGATACGACAGTCGCTACACGATAAAAAAATGTTGACGACAAACAATCGTTATAATGGGAACAGGTAGAGACGACAGTCGTCGAACGATAAATTAGTCGTTACGACATAGTGGGAACGCGCCCTAAGCGTATAGGTATAGGTACCTACTTTGCTAAAACAAACTAATAAAATTGTGTGTCTGTCTGAAAATTCGGAAAAGCATATTTTGCAAGTTTGTAATTACTTTGATAGTTTACCGATTTATAATAATTGTAATTGTAATTGTATATATATAATTTGCAATGTGGTGAAATTTCATAAAAATCACGGGCCAATTTTTTGTTTTGAATCCCACCGAAAATATAATTGCGTTATTAGAATAATTAATTACTATACCTACCCACGATCAATTATTACAATATAGTCTCAAATGCATACTAGAGAAATATTGCAATTTGATTCAATTAAAATGCATAGCATACAAAAATAAATTCACAACACAAGAAATTCCGCGCGCAAATCATAGCGCGTGTCAATGAAATCAAGAATGTTTTATATCAAGCCGACGCGGACGACGACGCGACGCCGAACAAAAGTACCTACGACGGACGACCACGCTTCGAGTTGCCAAACAACATGAGTAATAAATTGTTTACAAAAAAAACAAGTTTTCCATTTTTCTGTATGAGTAGACAGAACTTCAAAACGCCACCTGCAAGTTTGTGATTACTTTGATAGTTTACCGATTTATAATAATTGTATACTTATATCATTGTTTAAAAATATTCAAACACAATATGATATAGGTACTGATTTATCACTGGTTTCAGTGATGAACTGATGAGTCAATGTTAGCCACAATACTAATCACTTTCGTCATACATGTGTATGAACTATGATTGATGTGATTTGCAATGTGGTGAAATTTCATAAAAATCACGGGCCAATTTTTTGTTTTGAATCCCACCGAAAATACATATATTACTAATTGCGTTATTAGAATAATTAATTACTATACCCACGATCAATTATTACAATTTACAATATAGTCTCAAATGCATACTAGAGAAACATTGCAATTTGAATCAATTAAAATGCATAGCATACAAAAATAAATTCACAACACAAGAAATTCCGCGCGCAAATCATAGCGCGTGTCAATGAAATCAAGAATGTAATTTTATATCAAGCCGACGAGCGACGACGCCGAACTAAAGTACCTACAGTACCATTTACCTTCAGTGTACAATACAGTTTACAGACCTACGACGGACGAACAATAATGAGTAATAAATAAAAAAAAAACATAGTTTCTAAGGTCATTAGTTTTATTTTATTTTATTGTTATTTTCTTTGAACGATTGGAAATGAAATTACTCAATTTTTACACAGAACTTTGATTTATTAGAATTATTCTCATTATGCATAAGATAACGAACGCGAATGCACGACATCTAGCGCGTCAATGTCTAAACATCGCCTTTCGTTTAGACATTGACGCGCTAGATCTGTAATAAGTATATAGTCTATGCGCTAGATGTCGTGCTTTATGTCGTGTTTCGCTTGGCAAAAGTCACGCACACTACTGTAGAAGTGTCAAATTTTTCCGGTATTTTACTGTTGTTTTTCTAAGTAAATATTGTAAATTATTGATTAAAAAGGTCGAACGCGCACACATTTCATTATAGAGAAGTGATAAAATGATTAGTTTTAAAGAAATAGTGTCTGTGTTAAGTGTTTAGAGGTAATCAAAAATGTATGGAGGGACGGTCGGAACATCAACCTTAATGGGTATTTAATTTTATGTAGCTATTAAATATTTAATCGGATATGGGATTTCATTTTATTTATACCCTTTGTAGATTCTGACTTATTCAGGAGCTTTCTGTAACAAGCAATATAAAGAATTCTGACAAATACAAGTAGAACTTTTGTAATGTGAATTGAAGGGAAAATACTTATAATACTGTAAAATGTAGATGGAAATGTAACCTCTGTGGCTCTGTAACATTTCATTATTTTGAAAAGAAGAAAACTGCTATTAAAAATTTCTGAAAATTCCCTTGCCTCCGCATTATCACATCCTTATAATTTACAAAAACGTTTGATGCAATTAAAATTAAGATAGAAACCAGTAGTAGTAGGTAGTCATTTTGATTCACGATTAAAATTGCCCAAAGCTAGAAACATTTACAACTAAATTTAATTTAAAACAAATAAATTCCGTTCTTTATGATGAAATAATATAATTTACAACTATAGAGGGAATGTTCAGAATTGGATCAGTAGTTTTGGAACTTGTATAAACAAACAAAGCAAAAATCCTCACAGAGGTATTAGGGTGGAGGGGATTACTGCGAAAAGACCACAGAAAAGACTTCTGCGCAGGTTGAGGCAAGCGTTATTAACTTAAGTGCTTACTCCGCCTTAAATTCACTTCTTTTTTTTCTTAAGTGGCAATCTTGAATCAATGAAAATGATCTTTCAACTAGCAACACTGTTTACTATTTACTCTGTGGACAAGTGACATTGACATCTGATATTAAAAATTTAAATTTGTGTTTTGGATTGTGTTGTGTAGTTTTTTTATGTATAAAGATCAATAATAAAATATAAATTAGGTACCTCATAGTCATAATAATGTAATATTACCCCCTTTACTACATATTTAAATTAGCAATAAGATGGCGCGTAAGTATTACAATTTAAATTAAAGTTTTTGGGACCACTCGTCAGTATGTTTTTGAAACAATACCTGTTTTAAATTACTTAATGTTACAAAAACAAAACAAAATATGTTAATACCAAGTTAATACCTATCTCCATTATGTTCGAAACAGAATAATCATATAACTCTACATCATCTGTACATATAATTTTTTTATGGATTAAATGATTTTTTACTTTATGTATTTCTGTATTTCTATAAATATTTTCAAATATCATTTTTCAGAAAATAAATATTACAAAGTTTATATTGCTGATGGTTTTAAAGAAGATTGTGAAGAGTTGATACAAAGATGTTCACAGTTAGACACTTTGAATTTTTACACTTTCAGCGAAGTCTGGAAAGATATGAACTTTGCTTGTATTTATCAGTAAGTATAAAAGTTATTATTATCAAGTTTCCAATAGAGATTGAAATTGTTTGAATTAAATTAATGTTTTCGATAATATGTGTTTTGTTTGTGAATCTCTCTGCCCCTATATATGCTTAGATCTTTAAAACTTTGTAACGGATTTTGGTGAAACTTTTGTTAAAGATAAATTGGTTCTTGAAGAAGCAAGCTTAACAAACTATATACTAAAATAAATTGTTAAGTTTTCTACAAAGCGGTTGAATGTCAATTTTCTACATGCAGATAGCTAATCAAAATATTTAAATAATATTTAAAATGTTATAGGGGAAGACAGTCTGGTGCAGAAATAGCTGAATTGTCAGAAGAGTTGGTTCATATTGGAAAACAATTTATGCTGGCAAATACTAGCAATTTTAAGGTACAAAAGCAATGGAATTTTAATTTAAAATACCTACTTATAACTATTTCGTGAGTTGTTGTGATAATGGTTCTATTTCTGCATCCTTACTAGTAATGAGGCTACTTACATATTATTTATTTTTTTAGCAATGAGAAAATAAACTTGTAATTCTTTCTTCTACTATTAGTATTATTACTATATGCATTTAAATGTAGTAGACTTCAATATGTGTTTTAACTTTTAAAGTTATTTCCAAAGTACTATTGTACCTAGATTCTATTACTAATAAAAACATAATCATCTATTGTCAGGAAATCAAAGCTGGCATCTACCTAGTCTATGCATTACTAACACAACAACCATACACCGACTTTGCCTGGCTCCGTTTAACCCCAGATGATGTTAGTACCGTAAAACGTATCGAGACAGTGGCACGGCGGGAAAAACAATTTGATGTGGTGTATATATTGGGAGATATATTGATTAAACATACACATTATCATGCGACCGAGAGAGAGAGGGGATTTGAAAGTACATTACGGAAATATATTGATGGTATGTATTTTTAGCTATAATTAACAATTCTTAATTGATTATTTGAGATTTTAAGTAGAAGTAAAATTTCGGAAGAATAAGAACCTTGTTCTTTCCTACAAATTAAGATGTCTTCACTTGTGCATAATGACTATTGTATATTAAATAATTATCACAGGAATAGTATAACTCGTACAAGATTATAATAATCTATAAGGCTTTTGAAAAGTATGTGAATATCAAAAAATTCAATATCAAAAATAACTTCTTCAAAAAAATTTTGAAGTGCAACTTCTTGTGCGTTGAGAGTAAAATTTCAAGGTCGCATCATGGCATTACCGTCACGTCATGGATTCAGGCGACGATTTTGGTGTCTTTGAATCTTGCCAAAGAAGTTTTACTTCTGACACTCGTGCTCGGCACACACTATCTTTATTAAATTTATAACAACTGAATATAAAATTAATATTTGTAACTTTCTAGGATGCACAAGTCTGGATAAAAATGGTCACCGGCCCAAAGGCGTGTTCTACCAGCAGAATGACGAATTGGACATGATCAAGGAATTGGGAATAATATCGCGGAGATACGCGCAAGTCAGGAATACAGCCACTGGTAGGTCTATTTAATTTTTAAAAATATCTTAAAACTTTAAAGTTTTATAGTAATATTTCTTTTTAGTTTTATGCAAATCATCATAATTAGCCAATATATTATGTTCCCACTGCAGGGACACGGCCCTCTTGTGAGGAAAAAATATGCATATGAAAATTCAATTATAAAAATAAATGTTCCCCGTATGGTGGTTGCCATGATGAAAATTCTAATTTGACTTATTTGAAGTCTGAAAATAGTTTTTTTTTTATAAATTTAAATTTTGTTTATAAAAATGTGGATCTCAGGTGAGATGAACTTTGTACCTAATTTATAATTTTTCAGCTATGAAAAAAGATGGGCCCACTATAAAATATATAAATGAAAACCTAGCCGCAGAACTGCATCATTCCCTGAAGAATGTTATGAATGGATTTGATGATGGTAATAAAATAAACTTTTTTTTAATATTATGTCCAATAAAATGGTGTTCCTAAGTTTAAATAATATAATGTTGACTTTTCTAAGTGTTGAACCCATAAAAATACATACTTCGTCCCAAAGTACAACGAATTAAAAAAAAATTCTTTCCGTAGTAAAATATTGTTCAAAATAAGTGTGTTTTAGATTTTTTTTAATTTAAATAAATAATAATCTTTTCTCTATAATAGTGTAGATATCATTCTTAATAAATTATTTCCTTTCCAGAGGAAAGAGATACATATGATCACTATGATGCAGTACAATCGATAAAACAAAGGGCCATGGTGATGAGTGTAAACCCAATGGCGCATCTTACTTCAGCTGCAGAGAGGTAAATTTTAATTTTTTTTTTATACCCAGATATGCGAACAATTTTTTTAAAATAAAATGGAGGGGCAATCCTGCCTAGTGATCGAATTTTTGATGAAGAAAATGCATTTAATTCTATTAAACTTAAAATTATGTGGATAAATTTTTTCGTTAAACAGCAATTTATATTCAACACATTGATAACAGTACATATCTGAAGCTTATTATTTTTTAATTTCATGTAAGATAAAAACGTTTATTTCGATTCTTTGTGTATTTCTCTTATATTTTTCTTAATTCAATTTTTTAACATTAATCAAATAGAACAAATTTCTATAATAAAATTCACTAACACATTCCGTTTTATTTCTAGGAAAACAAAGACTAGCCCTCAAAATAAGAGCGACATTAAATCTAAGCCGGGAAAAATTAAAACTTGCAGTCCATCCAAAGCTATAACATCTTCGCCATTGAAACGCAAAATAACAGATGTGTTCGAAACCAAACCGAGAAAAGCGATACGGTTCTTTATGGAAGCTCACAATGCGCCAGTCGAATTAGATATAACTTCATTTAGTAAAGATACAAGAATATCGAGTGATTCAGATAGTGATAGTTTAAGCGATTTTCATGATGATGATGATCTGGCTTCCGACAAAGATATGATTGATATAGAAACTAAAGCTTCAGATAGCAAGTTAAATGTACATAGAGACACATTCCCCGCTATCGTGCATACAAAAGTTGGAGAACAGAAACATTGTGAAATAGAAATACTTGATTATGCAGCGAACGATCAAATTCCCGTTAAAAAAGCCATATCAAATATGCTCCAAGCGTCAGGCAGTTTAGAGTCTAATGAAGAAGATATCAAAGTTAATGTTAAGAAAAAACCAAAAATTAAGAAGAAACAACCCAATCTTAAATTAAGAAAATAATCATTGAAAATATCATTAGCATAAATTGTAATAAATAAATAAATAAGTATATTTTATAAATAAAATATAAAATTAAACAAGTTGTTAATTTCTTATTCCATTTATTACTTCTGATAACTATTGTTAACACACAATACTTTGATTTAAAAACAAATACACATTGTTCTACAGATCGTTTGAAATTCGTTAAAGTTAGGCCATTTTTAATAAATTAAAAGTAAATACGAAAGAATATATATTTTACATTTTATAGTACAGTTACTTGGCAGAAAATCGCATTAAAACTATTTGTAGGCAAGTCAAGCAATAAATAATAGCTTATATACTAGAACACAATTGAAATAATATACATTTTGGTTTATAAAGCTATAGAGAATGTATAGTGAATAATTTTGAAAATGGACAAAACTATTTTATAGCTATATAATGATTTGTTCTGAATGTACATTTACAGTATCTATAAAAACTAGACTATCAATTCGTCAACAATCATCTATATTTTAGTTGATCTAAAAAAATTATACTTTCGTTTTTGTTCATTGGTGGTTCATCCATTTGTGAAACAATTTTTAATATGGCAACCATCTTAGCCACATAAGTGGGTTTATTTTAGTTCTAAATGTCCTAAAGCAATTAAAGTATTTTAGCTGCTAACAAGCTGCTAACCAAATATTAAAAATTCAGAATACATAAAAATGTATGAAATAATTAAATAATTTGGCATAAATAATTTAGTTCAACAGAGAACTTTTCTTTAGGAAAAATTAATTTAGTAAATAGTTTACAAGGTTTACATAAACTTAATTTAGGATTAAGTCTTTATTTTTACAAAAATAACAGTATCACACAAAAGAGCAAGTACATAATATTATATTCCACAGATCTATTTCAAACTTATTGTGCATTTATAGTAAAAAAAAATCTGGTTTAAGTAATTTCATTGATATCTTCTTTCTCTAATTTACACTTGGAAGCATGGAATGTTATTAACATTGTTTATTTATAAACTTGAATGAATTTATGGAAATCATGGGATTGGAATTAGCAAAATATAAATGCAAATAAATACTTTTTTAAGTGACATTTTAGACATCTGAAAATATTGAAAAACAACTGAATTAGTTGTGTCATCTGAGTTGTGTCAACAAAAAGGTAAGTTAGATTTTATCAATTATCATCCCTTTCCACAATGGCTAATTCATCATCTTCCCCTGAAGTATTTGTTTTTGTGTCCATGTGCGCTAAATTCGCTTCCGACGAACCATTACTAGATTCATGAGATCTTGGACTGACACTAGTCTTCCTAATATATAACACATTTGAATCCAATCTACTATTGTGATCATTGTAGGGCACTCCGTAAATACTACCGTCAGATATTCTGTTAAGTTTGTGTATCTGTTCTCTCAACTCACAGACTTGGCTGTACAGCTTTTTGTTTTCTCGTAATATGGCTATGTTTTCCGTTTCTAAGAGTTCTCGTTTACTCCACTGAACTGTATTTTCCGATTTGAGCCTCTCTATTTCCATTTTAAGTTCAGCAATTTTTTCTTCTAACACCTGTTTTGCGGCAATTTCGTCTTGCAACTCGTTTTGCAATCTCTCTACTTCACTATGACTAGAATCCGTTGAACCCAGTGTTCTATCACTATGAGCTAATTCCATTTTAGCACTGTGTAATTCAGCTGTCAATGTTTCAATCTTAACAAGCAAGAATGACTTTTGATCTTTTTCACTTTGCAAGCTTTTTGACGTTTCATCTAAACGCAATCTCATTTCGCTTAATTTGTTAGCAAGTACATTATCTACATTTGAAAATTTATGAGAATCTAATGAAGCTCTTTGACGGGCCGATGACTCATTAGGAGATATAAACCCAGTGTTCTTTTTCCTCAATTCAACACCATCTTCCGTACTCAAGTCACCAGATACAATCCTCTTTTCACCTAAGCTGAGAAGTTTTTCATTGTCTCTTTTAAGCTCTTCTATTTGTAGTTCTAAATCTCCCTTTTCAGATTTGAGAGTGTTTACTTCCTTGGAAAGGATATCAACTTTACTTTTATGTTGTTTTGCTTCGTCTCTGGCCTTATTTCTTTCGTTACGTACCTTACTCCACTTTTCTCTCCAATTGGCAGTGCAATCTGACCACCACCTCATGGTTTTTTCCATTTGTGTGGCTCTGGCGCGTGCCTCATCCAGTTCCCGGATGTATACAGCTTCTTTTGCCTCCCAGTCTGTATTTGTGTATCGCATTGCACCCTCATGGTCACGACTCCTGCGATGGCTACCTCCATGTGAACTCTGTGCCATTTTTGTTGTTTAGTATCTGAAAACGAATGATTATTTGAATTTACTCAACAATAGCATATCAATCAAATATATGAACACACAAACAATATTTAATTTATGCACTTTTTCTACAGAACAATGAGTGCTTGTCCCCCAAAACCACCAGACCCTTGTGCTCAAGTGTGCCCTCCGCCACTGCCTCCACCCCCGTGCAGAGTGAAGCCAATAATGCGTGGTTTACACTGGTCGCAAACGAAAGCTACTTTAATTCAAGCTTTGTGTCTCAGCTGTTTGGCTGGGTCTTGTGTGTACTTCTTTATAGCAAGACCGCGGCGAGCCAGATACAAGGAGTATTATGCGTGGGTTTATTTAATTTATGTTTTAATTTAGTTTAGAATAAGCTTATAGAGTAAAGCCAATATAATTATTGTCAGAAATGCATTGAGAAGACGTAAATACCCTGGTACTATTAATAAAATTATTAAGATAGGAAAATCACAAGACACCTCACTTCCTTATTAAACAAGATTACTTTTACTTACTGTATATTATACTGTATATTATACAGTAAGTATACAGTGTATAACATAATTCTTACCAAATTTTAAAGCATTGTTGTTTTGCTGCCGAAAGTCTGTTTAATTTAGAACAATGATTGTTTGTAGAAGTTTTATCCGCTTTCTAAAGTCCTTAAATTTCTAAATTTGCAATTGTTATTGATTTATTTATGCATTAAATGAGTGCTATTTTTTTTCAAATGAGTAAATTAATAAATTCCCAAATATTCATTTTTGATTCATCACATTCACAAGACACAAAAATTGCTATCGTTTTCTTAACTTTTTAATCAATGGTGTAATGACAACATACAGATACTTGGATTTTGGGCAAGTCAACTTTGCATCATGTTTAAGTTTTAACAAGTACAAAAAAAGTAGAAAAAATAACATTGTAGATATGATAGTAGACCGTATAAAAATTAAGTAATATTAAATTAATTTATTGTACTATTAAATGTTTTTAGGAGAGGAGAGTTCGAAGATTGGGCAGACGAGATGGCAAGAAAAGGATTATTCCAAGCTGTTCCAAAAGAAAGTTTAAAGGATAATGTGCCTAAAAAATAAAATAAGCTGTTGTTTAATAAATGTCTTAAAATAAGCATTGCTTTTTTCTTTATAAATTTATTATGAAATACTTAGTTGAAATAAACATGAAATCAAAATCATCGTAGATTATAGAAAAACAAACGCAATTTTTAAGAATAAAAATAAACAATTATTTTATACCTATCGTTTGTGATTCTTATTGTTTATTTACTTAACTCTTTATTTCACATAAAATATATAAAAATCATTGAGAAATGGACCATCTACAACATTTGAGCCAAATGTTATCAATTCAATATTATTTAAAAAATCTACGATAGCGGCAATACCTCAGAGGAATAAACCTATATTCCTCTGAGGGCAATACATTATAGTAGCTATTTTCTGCTTCACTTATCAATTTAAGATCTATAATTTTTTATTCGTTTAATTATATGTATACAAAATGAGTTTTACATAATACTTTTATCAAAATAAATAACAACAGGAAGTGATTCGTGTCACACGTCTTATTATGGTGTCCAATGATATTACAGGAAAATGTTACAAAAACCCTCAGATTATAATATGAACCAATCACGTAAATCCTTCATTGGAGCATGAAAGTGAATACAGACAACATTGTAAAGACGTCTATAATTTTTAAACTGGTTTCAACGGGGATGTAAAAATTATATCTAAAGAAAATTTAATGAAAATAATGAAATATTACATTTCTGAACAATTTGAATAATAAATATCACACTTATTAATAAATTTAAAGATTTCACTCCGACGCTTCTACAAAGTATCACACATATGTTTGTCTACTTTGAGTCAATGCGCATGTCAAGTTGAAAATTGCAAATGGCGTCCGTTGTTATTGTTCGTACCGATTAACTATTTGTAAAATATATATTAATCTTTTTACTGATTTTTCTATTGAACTATTATTCTGATGTGATGCTAGAACTCTCAATGATACGGCGCGATACGTAATAAGTACGTTTATATGTATTTTGAGTGCTTTTTTTCGAAATCTATGTGTGTCATGCAAATGGGGTAAGCTAGAATTATCGGATGTCGCTTAGGTTGTTTTGGATAGTTTCAATAAGAATACGGCGTGAAGTTTTGTGACCTAAAGTGTGAATATGGATTTTGCTTAAAGTTTATTAGCTACCAACTTGAATTTGAAGTGTAGTAAATAACGAGAATGGCTACAATCAACTAATGTTCCATGCCGTGACTGTACTCCCCGTACATTTCAAAATGGCTGCTGCTCTTCACGATATATGAGCTTTGCGTCACTGGAACATAAATCTGTGGTTTTGATTCTTGAAGAGAATCCTGTAATTCTAGTCTAGTGATTCGATGTGAAAAGTTGAATTTAAAATACGGACAGAGTCCCAGACAAATCTACGGCGGGACAAAAGTGGCGTATCATATGTTTTGGCAGTAGTGGACATTGAGTGACCATAGAACTTAAATTGCCTTGCGAACGAGCCGGAATGTAATGTTGCGCTTGGTTTTCCAGGATGATTTGGGACACGAGACAATAGAAATTGAGTGGTATTAAGCGGAATGTGACATTGTATGATAGGTGAGTGCATTTATTTCGTTTATTTACATTTTGTCGATCGTACAAGTGTACGGTGTCGCTAACAAAATGGACACATTGCGAGGGTGACAACGAGCGGACGGTGGTGGCGGACGTGCCTTCAGCGGCGCCCGGCCCGTTCCACCCGACCGTGTGTTGCTTTACTACGAAAACACGTAAACACGTATAGAAGTTGTGTAACACATGCGGCTGTGTTTTTCCGACCTTGTCTGAAAAAAAGGGAATCTTCCGCACGAAAAGTTTACACACTGAATGTTGTTTGCATGGAATTGTCACAAATAAGTTTATGGCATAGTGACTAGTGATTTTATATGCCAAATTTCTTATTAGTTTTTCAGTGTTTGTCAATAAAATCTATGGGAACCATGTTCTTAGGTTAGAATTGTTTCTTTGGTATTTACAAGTTCATTTTTCGATTTCAGAATATAACAGAACCTAAAGTGTTTTCATTCTGATGAGTTTAATTAAAAACAACACAAGAAAGAGAGATATATTATAAAAAACAAGAAAATATTAGTGAATGTTATGTTTTATAGTGCAATAAATAAATATTTATATAAAGCAGATCAATAACCTCAGTAACTGTATTCAAATAACATCAATTTAATTAGATATATAATTTGGGACTTCACATGTGAACAAATAACGATAAATCAATGAAAATAGATAAAGGAAACTAATTACTGTAATACATATATTAAATATATGCCATAAAATTTAATGCAAGCATAAATTAATGTTAGGTCCCTCTCAAAGTACGGAGTAGCTTTGATTAAAAGATTTTTCTTGAAAATGAACTTTAACCCTTTATCATTGTGCCCTTTGAATGAAATAAGAATAAAGATTGCTATACAAAATATTAAAGTACAATTAAATTAAATTTTGAGTAATTTGTTAGTAATTTGTATTCTATTTCCAAGTAATTTGTATTCTGTTTTCAAGTGTATAATAACCTTCTTTCACGAACCCGGGGTTATTTTGTTATTTATCAAGTAGGGAATGAATAAGTAAATATTACATTAATATAACATAATGTTGTATTTACGCATAATAATGCTTTAATTGACCCATTCAGGATGTATTTAATATGATTTGTCTATTCAAAATCTGGATAAGGGAATGTCTGTTACGCTTCTGTGTAAAAGCACCTGTTTTCCACAATAGTTAGATAAAACATGTTTCTATTTAATTTATAAAATATCTGTTATCAATGATAAGTTTAAATATCCCATTTGTTAAATAATAAAATATTCAGAGTTATGTAGGAAATAAAATCTCACTGCTTATTATTACTATGGAATACAGTTGTAGTGGGAAGAATTTTTATTCAATATTATTAGCAGCTAAATATTTTTAAAATATTTGTGTTTTATACATATTTTGATTTGTAAAATCGTGAATTCAAGGGAACTACTAGAATCAAGTGTATATCCTGATAGGACACTAAACCAACACTTAGTAGGAAGGGAGTGTGTTATAATTAAGCTGGAAAAAAGGCATAAAAGCAAATCTATCTATATATATATAAAACTCAAAGGTGACTGATATAGTGATCTATCAACGCACAGCCCAAACCACTGGACGTATCGGGCTGAAATTTGGCATGCAGGTAGATGTTAGGACGTAGGCATCCGCTAAGAAAGGATTTCCCGAAATTCTTGCGGGAACGGGGAAAAACGGGGATGCACATACAAAGTCGTGGGCGGAAGCTAGTTAAGGAATAAGACAAATGTTAAGGCAATAATTACAATAAACTCTGAGAAGATGTCATGTTCAACATTATTTTTTCAAATTTAATTCTAAATCATCAAATAAATGATTATGGTTACTGAAATTGATATTTTTGTTTTATGGCATTCAAACTCAAATTTCTATTATTTATAAATTTATATTATGGTTACTTTTAAACTTGAGGAAAAAGTATCTAAATTGATTGAGAATGAGATGAAAATACTCAATAGAAAGTTGTTAATAATTGAAAGTGATTCAATTTTGTAGTGCAAGAACTTTACTTATGGACAAATAGTTTTATCACTGTTTATTTAAGTATTCTATGTGTTCATTAGATTCTTTAGATTTTTTTCATCATTCAAGTTTTGTTTTAAATAAATAAATTGATTTTCTTAAGAACATTCAAATATTGTAACTAGGCAGCAACTATCTCATTATCACAAAAAAATATACATTTTTGTTTTGAAACAATAATTTTTGGATTTTTTTGTATTTTTTTTTTATTGTTTATTTATCATAAATTATTTTATTACATATTACATAATTGCGCTGGCAATTTTTTAGTAAAATATTACTTTTTGCTTCGAAGTTACGTGTTAAATTGTTAATTAAAACTGTTGATAAGATTATGAATATGTTGATGAATGACCTGGACCTTAGCATTAACATTCATTCATATTTTATTTAGAATAGCATTAGATTTCACATAATTAAAATTGGAGTTTTTTTTAATGGTTAATTACTATTATTAATTAAGCATACTTATTAATATATTATCATGACAATAATTTTCCTATTTGAGAATTTCCGAATATAGTAAATAACATTATAGAATTTTTATTGTTTTAACTTTCTTTCTCACTGGATGCATTATTATATTTCTTTTCTTTGTATTCCTATAAAAGTACTTCTGTTGTCTATAATTATGTTATGGATTAAGATGAAGAATTAAAAATTAACTAATATTTATATGTAGCGAAATAGCAAAATCTGCCATTAACTTATCAAACAATAATCCCAAAGACCTTATTGGTCTGATTCCTCAATAGGGTTTAACAAGACAATGTCTCAAGTGACAAATCAAAACCAAAATAACTTACAAAGACAAGCTTTTTTTTTTTTCAAAGTACACATTAAGTATGTCAAATTATACCAATAGATAAAATAGAGTGTGTGTGCCGAGCACAGGTGTCAGAAGTGAAACTTATTTGGTGAGATTCAAAGATACCAAAATCGTCGCCCTATTCCATGACGTGACGGTATTGCCGTGACGCGACCTTGAAATTTTACTCTCAACACGCCTAAAGAAGTAACGCTTTTACTTTGAAATACGCACAATTTATTGTCAAGAATATGTTATTTTTGTTTTTACATATTTAATAAAAAATAGCTAAAACACACGCGATTTTTCCAGTAGATTTTTTATCAATATAATGTAACTTGTACCTACATATTGGCCATATCAATATATACCAAAAACTAAGCTAAACATCGATTTTTTTTAACCACCACAAAAAATAGCCAAAAAACATTATATGTGCCTAAATATTTTTTTTCTGTACATTAAAACATGTATACTACAAGGCGGACTAAACAATACTTCCCTGTCTTCATTTTATCTAATTTTTTTTTAATGTTGGGAAATGCATTTACATATATATATATATACAGTCATATATAGTCTTGATTTTATCTAAATATACCCCAACACGTTCCAGCATGGCAGCGGACAGCGACGGGCCAGGCGCGGCGGGCGGCGGCGCGTGCGGCGTGGTGGTCACCTGCGAGGGCGACCTGCGCGACCCGCGCTTCCCCGCGCGCCTGCGCCGGCTGCTGCGCGAGCTGCGCGTGCTGCTCGCGGAGCCACACCCGCACACGCTTAAAGTTAACAAGGTTTGTGTTATGCAGTATAGTCTAGGAATTATGATAAAGGGGTATGCGTAAAAGCATGATTATTTGTCCATAAAAGGCCGACAAAGCACCTGTAACACTTCTAGTGTTACAAGTGTTTATGGGTGGTGACCACTTAACATCAGGTGGCCCACCTGCTCCTTTGCTTGGTCTGACATAAAAAAAAATCCCAACCTTAAAGGAATGATGGTAAAAAGATTAAGATCCGATTACTGGGACCATGGGTGGCGTTTACTCATCGTACTGCCATAGTAACTATTTAGTGTGAATGAATGAAAATCCTTTATTGGTATAGAAATAAAAAACATAACAGCATACAATACATTTAAAATAAGCAGGGCGGCCTTATCGCTAGGTAACAATCTCTACCAGGCAACCTTTTAGTAATCTGTGGTACTGCAAAAAGTCTCGTTTCCGAATCTCGCCACGTGAACCGAATTTTTTTTCTATTTATTAAATCTATCATTTATAAAACAATTGAATGCTATAAAACTAAAAATTAGAAAGTTTTTCTAAGTGGGAAAAGAAATGTGACTGTACTTTACGAGACACCGCCTCTGATTTGCCGCCAACGTCAATTTAGAGTCTTATTTAAATACAAAAAAAAAAAGATATAAACCCACAATGGTTTGATTGCTTATGTGTTTAGATTGTTATAGGTAAATTTTTGTGAAATGGAAAATAAAATTTAATTTAGCCAGTTCAGAGAAGAGGATACAGTATTAAACAACACATGTTTTATAAATCTCTTTTCCTCTATATTTGGACAGAATATTGTATAAAAATTAAATCATTATTGTTATTTGTTGAAAAATAGCTATTACTAATAAACTATCTAATGGAATATACAAAAGTATCTATAACTGTTAGCCAATTAGCATGGTGATAATATGACAGATGCTTAAGTTGGTTGTTCAATATGAGATCTTGGTGTTAGGAAATTATTTATAATTTTTTTTTGTCTGGTTAAACAAATGGCAGTATAAAAGAATATGGAAGAAATTGTTTGTATTAAAAGTTACAGTTTATATTTTATAGTTCAAGAAAGAATCACAGGGATAGAAAATGTTTGTGTTCTAATCATTTTTTTTATTAATATTAATTAAATTACATTCAAAATATAAATTTCTACTAAGTTTTGAGATTAAATTGATTTTTGTGTCTCATATAAAAACTTCTCAATTTCATTTTTAAGTGTTTTAGAATATAATATGAGGAACAGGAAGTCTTATATAATTTAAATTAGTATATTTTTATTTAGAAAATCTTCCTTTAATGTTTTTTTTAGAAAGATTAAAATATCAAAGGATTTTTGCTATTTGAAGGTCCTGGGCTCTGATATAAATTAGCCGCATCAAAAATTTACTATTCTATTGAAATTAAATGGAGCTATAAAACTTAATTAATTGCTTTTATTAACGCGAAGATGAGTTTAATTTTTAATAGCATAGCAATACATCTGGCATTGGACATGGTCATGGACAGTCTATGATGACGTGGCGATGATTTGAGAATTGTTAAGATTATCTTGATCAGTTTGCTTGATTACTGTAATTTGTTGAAAGAAAAAGATAGGTCGGTCATAGTTGATGTTATCTAGTTTTAGAAGTGTTGCAATGCGTCAAAAGTTTTTATTTCCAATATTTTATGGTTGTTGTTGTTTGGCTTTGTAAACCCATGAATAGTATATTTTTCTATCGTACTGGAACACATAGATGATGTAAACTTGAAGTCTGGTGGAAAATTTATCAAAATAAACAGTAGGTTCTAGCCGAATATTATAATATTCTGTATACAGTGTCATCGTTTTTGCCTGAACATTTTTACTACAATGTGTATTCGGTTATTCTAGGAGGATCATATTACAATCCTCATAATTCACGAATTAATTACTTAATTAAATTATTTCCCAAGGTTGCGATCCCCTCGACGCTATAAGTTTATTATTCACGACTTTTTGTGTGGCGTAAAGTCCTAAAACTAAGCCTGTGAACCTTTTATAGGTTCACATGTGACAAACTGCAGAATAGTGGCAGGGAACTGTACTTGCAACATTTGAAATATTCATTATTTGATGATAATTAAACTAAACATACATTTAGCTCACCCTAATTGAATCATGCCTTCTTACTTTTACATCCAATCGTGTGTGTTTTGAAGATCTAATAGACTCTACACAATCGGCAGTGATGGCTCAAATGATTGTCGATGTTTGCCGTCATTACGGCCATTATGAATAAATATCTACCAGGGCCCATAATGTTGTGTTGGTAACCTATCTTACACTTTTGATTATCATTGTCTATACTCGTAACGCGTTGTACAGGTGGAGCCGTGGAACTCGGTGCGCGTGACGCTGTCGGTGCCGCGCGCGGCGGCGGCCCGGCTGCGCGCGCTGGCCGCGGCCGGCGCGCCGCAGCTGCGCGCGCTCGGCATACTGTCGGTGCAGCTCGACGGCGACGCGGCCGTCTCGCTGCGGCTGCAGCACGGCGCCGAGCTGAGGATCAACACGGAGGCGGATGGTGAGTGACACGCGTCAAACATTTTTATTACAAGTTTTTATCGTTTTCCCTAAGAATTTGGTAAATTTTCAAAAAGAAAGTTAAAATCGTCAAGTATTTTAGAAACGTGTAAGTTTCGACTAGGAACTTCGACTTTTTTTCCCTCCAAACGAGCTATACTTTCACCCCTTTAAAATTTATTAATTACACCTATAACAAGTCACCCTATATGTAAAGATCAGTGTGTATTTATGTACAATACAATTACATTACATGTTTAAATATATGTATCTATTTGTGTATGTTTTCTTGTGTTTGGGGGATAAAATATGTCTCCATGCCTAATTTCATCGATATATTATCAATAAACAACATTTTCGGTTTGAAAATAATAAATAATTCATAAAATTACATTAAAGGTGTTATTAGGTTGTAAATTAATTTTACACAGCTGTATTTATTTAATTTATGATCCGACTCGAAGGACCAAATAAAAACTAAAAAGTTACGTAAAGTAGCATTGGTTAGAACGTAGTTTATTTTAAAACTCATATTTTCAGCTTGCTCAGCTTGTGGCAATTCCTTTTCTTGGTCTATAGTTAATATTCATTTTATAGATTACTCATCAGTTTAAATTATTTATGCATTCAGCACTAAATCTTACACTGCATTAAATTCCACCGATATTCTAATTTTGAAAGTCCTAGAGTGAATATATTACCTATTTAAAATTTTAATATACTGATGACATGGCTTTTAACTTTGTTTGTTTTCCTTATTTTATTAGTGATTTGTGTTCATATTATAATATTTAAATTCAATTATTTACAGTTTCCAATGATTAATTATAAAATCAATTTAAATATTAAATATATTATGATGCTTTATCCGTAAAAATAACATCAATCATCTTCAATTCATGCACCAAACTTTTTGTTCCTCTTTTTATGAAATGAGTTTTAAAAACATTAGGAACATTGAAGGACAAACATTTTTAAGGACTTGATGACGAACGAATACGAATTGCATATATGGAACCGATTTTCAAGATCGCAGTATACATAAAATTAGAAAAAGAGGTATTTCAAAAGTTAAACGTAATTTAATATCGCGGGGCGCAGCGCAGAGCATTTTTCATTGTGAAACTATTATCGATATTGCTACTGCGCCACCCCTAAAAACACTTCTGATTAATTTTAACACAGGGACACGTTACACAGAATAGGCAATATTTATCTTAAATACAAAAGTAATTATGCTCGAAATGTTAACAGTTCTCATTACAATTGAACTTTAATGGATTTTGATTATTTTCGTAAAAAAACATGCTTGCTAATGTAGCACATATGTAATAAAGTATGCGTTTGTCGTATCTTAGATGCGGGCACATCACGATCGCAATCCAACACTGAACTGCTGGCCAACCTCGGCGGCATTGGCCGACTGCTCGCCGACGACGGCGCGTCGACGAGCGGCAACGCCGCGCACGCGGGCGGCGAGCCGGCAACGCCGCGCGACAACTTCAAGTCGCCGAACACCGTGTGCCCGATGGACGGCAAGATACCGCAGAACATTCCCACGCCGACGTCGGACCGGTGCGAGTTCCCGTTCGGCAGCATGACGCAAGCGCGCGTTATACACCGCAAGGAGAATACGTTAGGTAAGTCAGTTTTATATACATAGTGTATTGTTACCTCTATGTTATTTGTTAAGACACTTATAGTAGAGCCATTTTAATAGGCAACATTTGACAGTTCAACAAAATTCAACAACGTAACCTAGTAACGACGACATAGAATAACATGATATTTCGTTTTGTTAGAACTGCACATTTGCTTAACTTTTTTCAATTACGATTACATATTTATAATAATAATGACCGATGCAACTAATTTTAGGATTTGATTTTACTGATAAACCATTCTAAACATAATAAACATTTTCTTATTTAAAGAACTGACGTCGCTACAATTTTGTGTCAATAAACCTTTTTTCTTTTTAAATACCAGAGACGTTACTCTAAAAATCGAAATCTGACATCTAGAATCGAATGCATTGGTTACTTGGGAATAAAAATCATCATAAATTATTGATATGTGTTTCAAGTTCGATTGACAAATGTTTAAAGTCCGTATCGATTAATTCGCTTTAATCGATGTTTTTAAGCAGGTTACCACCCTATGAAGATAAAATTGATAGACGTCAAATGTTGCCTATTAAATTGGCTCAACTATAGGGCCGATTTTTCAATGCTTGGATAAAACTTATCCGTCTAATAAAGTATTACACGATAATATTAAAATGTCACGTAAACTGTCAAATACGGGCAATTAGAATACGTTTTTAATGATATGGTTTAAATGGTAGTTTTATACATTATTCGACAAATAAGTTTTATCCAAGCATTGAAAAATCGGCCCTTATTGGTATACACTGCAACGAGAATATTTTAGGTGCATTCATTTCTTATACTTATGATGTATTGTTTACTTTATATTTGTTAAGACACTAAGCAAACTTTATTTGCAAAATTTTATATTTTAATGACTGCATGACTGGCAAAGCACCTGTAACTCTAACAGGTACAATACAAGTGTTTATGGACGGTGGTGACTACTTAACATCAGGTCCACCTGTCCCTTTGCTTGCACGTAAAAAAGAGGGTGTGTGCCGAGCACACGTGTCAGAAGTGGAAAAGGAAAGATTCAAAGATACCAAAATCATCGCTTTATCCATGACGTGACGGTATTGTCATGAAGCGACCTTTAATTACTCTCCACTAAGCAAGTTTCACTTGAAAAAAATAAGAGATGATAGATAGTATAGGTAAACCAGAATCTGATGGCAAATTGGGAAATCAAAATTTTGAGTGTGCAACCCTAGGGAAAATGGACTGAACGATCTTGATACTGCTTATTTTTTATTTTGTCCTCAACATCATTAGTCACATTACATAAGTGAACAATACTGTACTTAATAATGAGATATCCACTTAATATTATGTAGGCACATACTTATATGTATAATATACATAATACATAAATTACTATACTATAATACATATTATTATTTACACATACCTATATTTGTATATTCATTATCATTATGCCATGTAAAAATATGGATGTAATGATAATGCAGATCAAAACTAGATTGCAAATAATTTTTTATAAAATAAAATAAAAATAAAATAAAACTATGTTTATTTTCGTAAGTATTAAAGATACACACATTATAAAATTGACTTGGACAGCTTGGACTTGACGAATAGCCGTATTGGAAACTCCTGTAATAAGTTTTCATAAAATTATATTGTAATCAACAAACAATATTATAGTTACCTACTTATTATAATATTTTTTATTTTAAGTATCAAAACGGGTAAGTCCAATTTACCAATAAAATATTCAAAATTGAAAATTGTGATGTGTTTGACCCTTCTTCATCGAATGTTTTTCTATACACATTATAAACAACACCTCTTGCTTGTGATCGCAGCGGCTTTTTCGACATTTTCGAAGACTTTTTAGACAAAATCCTAAAAATTATTCATCAATTGCAAAGAAGACAAATAATTTGACAACCAATTTGATAGTTGTCAAATAAAATTGCCATATGAAAATCTTTTATTTCGTAAATATAAATATGCCATCAGATTCTGGTAGACCTATACATGTGTAACTGAGAATACTTTTGTTCATAGGATGATTTAACATTGTGTAACAATCTGTCACAGATAACAGTTACTCATTAACTTGTTACATCATTGTATTGATAAAAAAATCTTATCTTAACATCTTTTTATTATTTAAACACATACACGATCAGATCAATCATTTTTTTAAAAATACCCAAAGTAATGTAAAATATGTAAATACGTAATGTACGAGCTACGTATTATAAATGCGAAAGTTTGTATTGTTTGTTTTGTTATTCTTTCTCGCTAAAGCTGATGAACCGATTTCCATGATATTAAGCACACACATACTGGATTAGGTAACAGGAAAGTTTTTATCTATGCGGATGTTTTTTTGACTACGTGGGTGAAACCGCGGGCGGAAATAGAATAGAATAGAAAACATTTTATCGTACAATGCACACATAAATAACATTTAAATAAATTATAAGTTTAAATAAATGTACAATTTGGCGGTATTGGGATATAGGAAAAATAAATCATTAAATAGGTAGAAAGTGCATAAATATATACATATATGTACAAGAAAGTGTAATTACATATCTAGTTGGAAATCTAGTATAGTATATTCCTTATTATTATTGTTTTTTAAGAGTATAGTATATTCCTTCAATAACGTGACATTCACTTGCTTTATAATTATAATTATAAATAACATCAATCATTTTCAATTCATGCACCAAACTTTTTGTTCCTCTTTTTATGAAATGTGTTTATTAATATGTATGAAATGTGTTTATTAGTAAATTTAATACTCGCAGGTTTACAAGCGAGCCCGCTGCGCCCCGCGAGCGTGCCGAGCGGGCCCAGCACGGCCAGCACGCCGCCCGAGCCCCCACAGTTCGCGCGCCCCTCCACGTCCTCGTTCCCCGGGCCGCCGCCCCCGTACCCCGCGCCGCCGTCCCCCGCGCCCGCCCCGCCCACGGTGGCCATGTCGTCGCCGCTGCTCGTGAACCTGCTGCAGAACGATGCGCCCGCGCCGCAGCCGAGGGCGAAGCCGCCGCACCCGGCTAAGCTCGACCGCTTGGAGGACTCGCAGGTGCGTTGTGTTTGCAAAAGCAGGTAGTGAAACAGGTGAACATGTAATGTGCACTGTGTTTTGTAATTCTTCAAGTTTATTTTGTAAGTGCGATAAATTATAATTAATACAATAATTAAGTAATGTAAAATCTGTAGATAAATCTTTTCAAAATTTAATGCCTTATTCTATTCTATTCTATAATATTTACCTTTTATAGGCTTTTGCATGTTTAAGACGTAAGTTTATGCATCACTTAATTATTTACAATTATTATAATGACTAGTGAAAAAATACAGTTATACACATAGCTACCATACATGCTGGATGACTGTAATTGTCTACCAAACTTATTGCTAATCATTTATATGATCAATAACAAAAATTAACACATCAAAAAATAATGTTCAGTACATATAGATTTATAAGTAGTGTAGGTAGTAGGTAGTTATTAACATTAATTTATTATCTCCAGGTTGAGCTAGCGGTCGGGCGAGCACCATTCGAGTACCGCGGCGCACGACCAACAATCCGACCGCCCGCGCCCACAGCCTCCCCCCTGCCCACGCAAACCCGTCAACAGCGGCCGAACTTTATCCGCCGGGCCTTCGTAACGCGGCCCAACCCCCCCACGCAGTACCGGGCGCCGCCGAACGCGACGATAGTCACGAGGGCCCGGTTCCCCCAGTACCCGGAGTTCCCCCCGCCCCCGCCGCCGTACAGGCAAGCGGCGCCGAGGCCGAGGATACAGCCGCCGAGGGTTACGCAGGAGGACTTACAGGCGTTATTACCCCCGCCGCCCACGTCGATGGACCAGAAGACGCAGTCGAGCTTTCAGGTAAGGAGAGATTTAATTTTTTTTGGTAAATGTAGGAATAACTTTTGATACAACTATCCTACTTCTGTTGTTGTAACGTAATATTTCATGTTGTTAATATTTATGTTAAAATACTATAAAAGTAATAAGAGGACAATATAAAAATGGCTAATAGACAAAATGCACAATTATTACAGCTCTATAAGCTGAAAGCTTTCTAGAAGTTTTGAGCTGCTTCAACTAGAAAAGCTATCAGTTGTCATTACATGTTTTTTTTGGATCTAAAGTTAAATTAATTAATTCATATTCTTTCTCTATCATAATCGTCATGTTTTAAATTTATTTGCCCAACAGTAAGCTTTGTAAGCTTTTTTTGTCTTTCTCTATCTACATGGAAATCACATTCACACCAACATGCCACTGTTTTATTTGATATTCTTATTACTGTTTATGCTCATACTATAAAAAATATTCAGAAAAGTTTTTAATAGTAGTAATTGACAGTGATATTTACATAGTTAACGTTGCCATTACAATTGCAGGAATTCCAGCGGTACCAGCAGCAGTACAACGCCCGGCAGCGCGCAGCCTCTCGTGCGGCTTCCACCGCGGACTGGAACGAGCCGTACCGGGACACGCTTGGCCTTTCACTGCCCGACCTGCCCGACAACTGCGACCTCGACCAGCTGCTGCCCACGCTCGGGGCAGACCTCAACCTCGACGACATCTCCGACCTCGACTCCAACAAGCTCGACCTCCTCTACGAGCAGGACCTCCCCAACTCGGCCGACTCCAACCCCGACGCCCTGCTCCAAGAGATCACCGGCGTCCAGTACAACCCCCCCGTTAACGGGCCCTGCTCGGATATCACCTCCAATCGGCCCGCCGATGTGCCTTCCAAACCCGCAGAGACGTTCAACGATAACTTCATGCCTCCACCGCCTGTGCCTCCGCAAACTAAGTTCCAGAATAGCCCTAATCACACGGTGACGCAGAATCCGCCGTTCAAGTCGCCGCCCAACACGACGGTGTCGTCGTGTAGTATGAGCATGGAGCGGGTCGATAGGAATACGAATCACTCGACGTCGATGCCGCCCCCGTTACGGTTGCCGGTTCGAGCGACAGCTTCAGTTTCCACTGCAACAGTTGGCTCGCAAGCGACCGCGCAAGAGATAGAGGAACAGAGCAAAAGATACCTCATCAAAACGCTCATGAGGGACGACGTGCCCTCTCCGCCGAAGGAACAAGAGAAGAAGCCGGAAGAAGTTACCGTGGCGCAGTGTAAAGTTAAAGAAAATGAAACGCCCGAGCTTTTTGGCGTGGCTAAAGTAGCCGAGGATGAAAGTAAAAAGGAAGAGGATGTAAAGTCGAAAAATAAGGTCATTAAGAAGGAGATCAAGGATGATAAGCTGGTAGCGCAGAAGGGCGGGAAGCCGAGAACGAGCGGGGCGAAGGAGAAACCCGCCGTTCTGAAAGACAAGATCGTACGCGATGGAAAACCTGCCAAAGTTGCCTTACCGCGGCCGCATGCCGCCAAGCCTTCGGCGCCTGTAGCGGAGGCGCCCAAATCCCCTTCAGGTGAAAAGGAATCAATTAAATTAAGGCTAAAACTCGATAAGAATGAACCGATGTACAAAGCCGATGTCAGTTTCATCAACCAACAAGCCAAGGGTGAGAAACCGACAGACGGCGAGCTCAGAGTGCCACCGCTACACATTAGCCTTAGGGGTCATTCCGCCGTCATAAAGAACTCGAAAAAGGAAAAGAAAAAATTCACGCCTGGTGATTTACACACGAAAAAGAATAAAATTCGGAAATCCCTCGACTCAGATGAAAAATCCCATCGGAGGGATTCCGAGGAGTCTCTCGCGACGAAATCGAGTGATAGTACTGAAAACTCAAAGACTGATGAGTATTTAAACCTCAAGAACATAAAGTTAAATAATCACTATGGGGAAGGAGAGACTATAAAGACGGATGTGAGCGCAGATACGAGCGTCGTGTACAGAATGAAGACGATATCGAAGAACGCGCATATAGTAACAAAGTCGCACGACTATAAACTCAATAACAAAATACAGAGCTTAGATATGAAGCTGAAGAAGAAATCGAAGCTTCTCAGCGACAGCGGGAAAGTAGCAGAGAAAGAGAGGGACAAAGAGTGGCGGAATGACCTGTTAGAGAAGGAGGGGAAATATGCGCAGAACGAGGGCTACAGAGAGACGAACAATCACGACGCGAAAAAGAAGTTACCAGCGAAGGTGGATAAGGACGGTGCGAAATGTGATATAAAAACCAGTGAAGTGCAATCGGTGAACGTGAACACTGAATGTGAGAACGAAGGTGCTAGTGAACTGGACAGTAGGTTGCTCAAGTGTCATAAAGCCTTGGAACGGACGCTCAGTGCGGACGACGAGAGCAAGTTCCAACACGACGAGACCAACAAGTTGAAACGGACACTCACCGATAGTGCAATTACCTCGCCCAATGGGTTACTCTCCTCTGAGAAGAAAAGGAAAACAGCCCATAGTTCCTGTCCAGGTAAGTCTTGTGTATTTTATACGTGAACGTTTTGACGGTACAAATTAGTATATAGATAGATAGCAAATGAGTTCTTACTGTATATTGTTAAGAAAATGGGCATTATGTAAATAATATTTTAAATAAATTATTATTGAAATGTGTAAAATTATTTACGTGATTGGCAATTGAATATTTAATAGTACCTATTTAATATTTTCTTATTTTATCAACTATGATATCTAAATTCATTTATTTACTTTACACATTTGTGTATATGATATATTTTTAACACTTTCTTATTTTTTTCAATTTATATTTTATTTTTGGTATTATTGGATATATGGTTGCCTCTTTCAGCATATACAGAACAATCTGCTTTCAAATTGAATTCTGTACATACATGTAGCATAAGACTGTGTCCATAACCTACAGTGCATGCAGAATTCTAATTTATTAATATTGTTATATTGTTTAGTTAGTGTGTGTACCAATAAAATGAAAGAGTAACAAAAAATACATCATATAAGTATTGAAAAATATTGCAAAACAAACTAAATTACTAATTATACTCTGGTATAGCTTGTCTATCCTTTGCTTCAGTTTCGTTCAGCTTTACAAAAAGTTACATTTTCTTTTTATTGGTCCAATTACTATCAAAATTTATTACAACTTCAACATTAAAAAAATTAAAATGTTTTCAAAAGTATTGCTTCTGTACATGTGACTTAATAATATTCGTAAATTCAATATATTTCCTATATAAATAAATTCATACAAATTATTATAAATTATAAATTAAAATGTATAGAAATATATTATTCGAATGAAATGAATTGACACTATTGATAAATATTTTCACACAAAAATTATTTTGCATGAAAACCTAAATATATTTAAGCTTAGCTAAATTTTTCCGAAACATTTTGAAACTTGTAAAGTAACGAAATTTTTGAGAAAATCATTAAATAAAATTTTATTAAACATGAAATCGTTACTCTCGCGTTTTCTTTCTATTTTCCTGACTTATGAGTTACTTTTATATGTAGTTAGTACAATAAGTATCAATAAATTCATTGTATAATAATAAAATATTGGGCATTCCATTTTTATTCCGTATAAAAACCTATTATTCATTTATATTCTCATAAATCCATTTTTTCATTAGAGATATATCACTAGAATGTATAAAATAACTTGAAATATCAAAAAAATGCCCATTTTCTTATGAAACAGAACATAAATATCATTAATTTATACTAGTCATGGTAGAATTCTGATTTCTTTTTTAATTCCTCAATAAGAAAGCATAGTGGTTTACTAATTTATTGCTTTAAATCATTGTTTATGTAATCATTCTAATCCCATTTAATTCTGAAAATATAACATTTGAAGTATCTCAATTCTTAATGTACATTAATTAAGTATTTTTTTTAAATTTAATATTTTGCTTTTTTGGTCTTTAGTTAAATGTAAAAGGATAATGTTTTAATCATATCCAAATTTTTCTATGTCAAATTGATTCATATCTAAAATCACAGCTTACATATTCAAGTAACATAATCTACAGGAGGATAAATCCTCCAATCAGCTGATTCTAAACATATTTACAGGAGTACCTTTGTTTGCGTTCCAGATCCTCCTGGATCGACAAACGTAGGCACGATAGGCGCGAGCCGAGTGGACTCATCTCCGCCTGCCTCTAGTCAACGATCCGGAGCCGTTTCCCCTAGAAGGAAAGAGAGGCCCAAGGACAAATCCTACTGCAAACTCGTCGCTGAACGAACAGCGAGACCCGAAGCAGAGAAGTTCAGCAATAGGTCGCCCAACTCGCAAGCACAAGGCGAAGATTCCGGAATAGAATCTATGGACGCGTTATCGGAAAAGTCGCCCAACCAAGCCAGTCAGTCGCCGCCCGGTCCGCAGAGAAAAGAACGATTAGACATGCCCAGATCGACGAGTCCGACGTCCGTGCAGAGGATAATAGGCGTCATAGACCCGGCCCCCGCTTCTGATGAACTTTTAGAAAGGTTATCGTTAGCGACGGGTCAACCTCACTACGATCCTGGACCACCAGATATCGACGATATGGGGGATATTGAAGCAGAGTTGGCGAAAATGCACGGAGACCACATAAACGGTGACGATGCGCCCAGAAGACCGCCCGATGAAACGAACCAGACCAAAGAAGTGAAAAGAGAACCCACACCTATACTCAGGGATGACGAGAAACCGCCTAACCAAAGTATAGAACGAGGGGACGATAGGGGAGACCCGACGAAAGAACTTAAAAAAGAGGATGAAGTTAAACTCGAATGTAATATTGCTCAAAACAATGAAACGATCAAACAAGAGACAAACGTTTCACCTAAAAAAGAAAAGGGCGTAGAAGATTTCGATCATTTACCCAGCAGAATATCACCACCTTTATACACGTATTCAAATCCAGAAAAAGTATCTGCGTCGGATTCGTCAGAAAGTAAGGAAGAAAAGTCAACAATTTCTGAAAATGGTGAAACTAAAAATTCAGAAACAGAGTGTAAAGAGAAGCCGGAGCAGAAAATAGAGAGGTTACCGCTGAAGGCGGACTTTCCCGATAAGAGCTTATTAGAGCAATTGTTGATAGAGATACCTACGCCGGACTACACGGGGAAGCGACCGGAATCGCCGTCTCCATCTGCCTTAGAGAGAGTAGCGCGGAGTAGTGTTCGAACGAGATCGAGTAGTAAAATGAACAGTCCGGCCGACGGGCCAAAGACGCCGCGGTTAAGCCCCGGGATCAACAAGCTCGAGCGGTCAGATTCGCCCGCGTTACAGCAGAGAAACTGTCTCAGAAGCAGTTCAGTGGATAAAACGAGTCCAAGAATGGCCAACGCGCCAAACGCACCTAAACCGATACCCGGCGCGAAGCGGAAACGTCGCGAGTCGGAAAGCTCGTGCGCGTCCACTATCAGCATAGAGGAGGGTCTCTCGCCCGGCCGGCCGAAGAAGAAGCCGCGACGCGTCGACCCGAAGCCCGCGAACCCGGTGGTGATCGGTGGCAAAGTTAAAAAGGACTCGGATAGTGACAGCGACGAGCCGCTGATTTGCAAAGTGCGGGGGAAAGGGGTTAAGACGGTGAAGCCGGGTGTAAAGGTGGTGAAGGGCGCAGAGGGCGTGGGCACGCGGCGCTCCGTGCGGCACGGGCCTGCGCCCCCCGCGCCCGCAGCACCCGCAGCCCCCGCAGCCCCCGCGCCGCCCAACACCACCACTGTCAGGCGGAAAACGAGGAGTGCTGGTGGGTATTTTGTTATCATTTATTGTAAAACTTTAACTATTACTTTATTGTTTCACATAACAACTACTGAACCGATTTAATAGAATTTACTATAAGACTATAACATACGCTAGTGTTGGAACTGCATGTGCGTATGTGTATGTTAATGAAATCGCTAGGTAAAAATCAATAATTCTCTTTACTACATTTACAATTAGCTAATCATTTAAAAAGATTGTTTACATGTTGCATTAATAACAATGTTGAATAGGTAAAATGAATTAATTCTAAAAGCTCTTAATTTTCTATGTTTAGTAAAAGTTATCTAAAGTTGAATTTGCATTTTCCAGTGGGCGAAGGCACCCCGGCGAACCCGGGCGCGGTGCGGCGGCGGCGCGCGTCCCGCGACGGCAAGTGACGGCGGCGACGCGCGCGTGCCCACGCGCTGCCCCTGCCCCTGCCCCTGCCGCTGCCCCTGCCCCTCGCCCTGCCCCTGCCCCTGCCGCTCTTCTACCCGCTCGACTGACACACAACTATACGTACTGTGATCGACCGCGAACGCCTCGCGAGTGCCCCGGACTACAGTGTAGACGCGCTCGCCCAGCGCCCTGCTCGGAACACCAAACATCCGCCCGGCCCCGCTCGCCCGAAATATACATGTGAATTTTCCATTTTATGAATCTCAACAGTTTCTAAATGAAAATTTGAAAGTGCAATACGCGTGGGATGCTTCTAATTTATTTCGGATATGTGATACGCGGTGGTGGAAATGCGAGTGTTCGACTTAGTGTTCATGTTTACGATGCCACATGAGCTTTCGATGAAACGGCGTGCGGCGTTGATTACTTTTTTAATTAGTGAACAAACGATGTTACCATTCACTATAAAGCACTCAGTTTTTTTTTTAATTATAAGTTAATTTCTTGTATGGAGTATTTTAAGAGTGTCTGTACGAGTATTTACCGGCGGAGCTCATATGAGAGCGAGCCAAACGCGAGAGCCTTAGTTTAGTAATAGAATGTATCGATATTGTACAAAAAGCACTCTTACTTGTAGGCACATTGTTATAATAGAATAAATACCCGAGAGATATAAAGAGTAAATTCATAAAGTTTTAAAAAGATATTTTCATACGTTTTTGCACGACTCGTAACTTCGTGATCGGTAAAGCGAACCGCGATGTAGTTTTAATACGTTTTAGCGGGAAACGGTCTGACAGTGTGATCTTTGCATTTTTTTATTCTTGAATTTAAAAAGTTATTGACGAGATGGCGGTTTCCCGCGTAAAACGGACGCCGCTATTACGATGTAATGTTAGTGTTTTTATGATTAAGAATTCACGACCAATAATTGTAATTTAAATGTGACATAATACTTAAATAATTTCTTAGTGAAACGATGATAATCGTGACTGAGTGTTTCAACAGTTGTCTGTTTGGGCTTCCAGTATTCTAAACAAAACTTACTTTGATCCGTTGTTGTTTATTTGTTGTGAATGGGGGTGGGGCTGAGAGAACTCGGACATGTCTTGCCGTCTCGCTCTAAATAATTTGTATCTTACAGGTTTAGAGAGAGAAGGCAAGATATCACGTGTTCGTCTCTACCGTATCTTCATTCGCACGCATTATATCAATTTCCCGTTTCAGTTCTTGCAGTTTATTCTTTAAATTATTATTGAATTCAAAACCAGTGATTGTATGTAATTGAATGCAATTTTTGTTTTAGGCACTTTATTTGCACTGTACATAGTGAATTGAATTTTGGAAAAGTTAGTTTAAGTAGTCATAGTATTTATTATTGCAGTTTAACATTTTTTTAACCGTTTTGGAGGAATTCGTGTAGTCATTTTTTATTAACAATTTTAACTTTTTTTTTTATTTACATTACGTTCGATGAAATTCATATTATTTAATATATGTATGAAATTTTATTTTGCGGTTCCTAAGTCTGAGATGATACAATCCAAAGCAATAATAAGTGGATGTGAATCGATTTATTTCTATAGCTATAAAGTTTTTAACCCTTTACAGTGTTTTAAATTCTTACTCGAGTCATTCTCTTTTATTAATTCCCTTTTCCCGCCATTTTGTCCCGTATATTTTGACATGTTGTCAATATTTTAGGTCGAACAGTGATAGTGCTACAATACAAAAATGTGTTAGTGCGTACGTAGTATAATATATTTGAGAATATTTTATAGTTAAATATAATGAATTGCCTGATAAAATTGTGCCCTAAAACATGTGCCGTGGTTAGAGCTGTGTCTACTGCATTGTCTATATAATATGTATTTTTTATTTTGGCGTACGTTCCGTTCAGGCGATCGGACGCTTCGCGGTGGACGCTATGAAATGTTTATAGAAATAATACGTCGCTGTTGTTGTATTGAAAACTACATAATATTTACTATATTTTTTAAATTGTCCACAACGAAACATTCGATCGCTTGAAGGAACGTGAACCAAAATGTGTTAGTATTTAATAGTTGTGTGCGATTAGTTGTGGGGGTGGAGAGCAGAACGATAATGTGCACATGCCTTTGTGTTACAGTTTTGAAAATGTTTCGTCGACTTTTATAAATTATTAGTTGAAAATTTTCGGTTCCGACCGATGTAATATCACTTGTAAATCTTTATGTATAGATGGGGAAATTAATATATGTTACGCGTTAAGTAATTGTTTTTTTATGGATTATTTTGTCGGGAGTTGTTGTATATACCGGCCGTTGTTTCCAGCGACAGTTCCACACGCGGACTCCTGTAGGAATTTCGAAGCCTTGTATTATATAAGAGTTATGACCTGCAAGCTTGTACCATATAATTATAGTGAATGGACTCTCAAACTAGCTGTATATTGGGTGTATAGTTATCCTTTTAGTTGTATTGTTTTTGTTTTTATTTTCGACTAATTGATAGTAATTTATGCCGATAAATATCTTTATTATACATTTATATATCTATAATGAAAGAGGAATACAAATAGTTTAAACACTTATAAATATAGGTTAGGGGATACACCACACATGAGATAGCGTATAGTTTTGGTATGTAAACATTATATAACTTGTAAATAGAATCGCAGAAATAGTGAAATAAATAAAAGAATCGATACAATAAAATTTAACTTTATGTTATTTGTAATATTTTTTCTAGTACGTGTTGTTAGATGCGCGTCGGTTTTTAGACGAGTGAGCGCCTGTAAATTTTTGTTGCTGGCAATCTATGAAATTGCGTCATCATTTTTATTGTGCATATACTTTCCTGTAAGTTGCTTTTTCTGTCGTTCTCCATTATTTTTAAATCATATAATTATATTCATAAAGTACGATGAGTCATGGTGAATTATTATCATATTATTATGAATGAAAGAAAATAAGGAATATTATTGTTCTGCTATTATTAAATTTGTAAAGTTAGTTTATTAATAAATGAATAAAAAATACTTTGTTGTTTCAATCTGACCACCCTCATTTCAAAAATATTAATTTAGAGTTATTTGAAACACATCCCCCTTAAATCTTCTTATATATAAAAATGAATCGCAAAATGTGTTGGTAAGCGCATAACTCGAGAACGGCTGAACCGATTTCGATAATTCTTTTTTTATTATATTCCTTGAAGTACGAGGATGGTTTTTATGTAGAGAAAACGTAAATATGTACCACGGGCGAAGCCGGGGCGGACCGCTAGTATTGAAATAAAACAGCGCATCAATAATTTAAATCAAAACCAATAGTCTAAAGAGGAAAGACTTGGTTCCCTGTTGAAATCTGTTTTGTGGAGTGTTATCAACGACGTTGAGTGTAATAGACAATATAATATATTAAATTTCTATCTGCCCAACCCAACCCAACTACCCACACATTTCAAAAGCAGTGAAAGGCCTATTTGGCCTAAATGCAAAAAAACTTACACACGTTGATCTGTTCAAAGATTGAATTTAGATAAAAATATGTACTCTACGGTCTACCAACATTCTGAATAGATGAATAATTAAACCGTGAAAGGGATGTTATAAGTATAAAATAGTCAATCTGTCCATTAATTAATTATTCATCTGATTAAATATATAACTTTATTAAAAAAACGGTAGTTGTTTATGTGACAACGATTAAATTACTCGGGCATAAAATATATAGGTTTTGAGATAAAATACCTATTTTAAAATAATTTATGATCATTCGAAAATGTAATAAATTGGCGCAATACCTACTCCATAAGTATTACTGATATTACTACTATACTACGCTCATTTTAATGAGTGGCGACACCTCCCAATAAGGTTTTCCCCTACCAAAAATAGCTCAATGCTGCTTAAAAATATTTATTATTGTAGAATTTTATTCTGCGATATTCTTGAAAATTTACTACACTGAACGGCTTTCTTTTCGTTTTTTGGCTAGCATTTCACTGATATTGTTATTTATTCGATAATTTGCATTCATATGATTTAAAAAATCATATTATATTTTATCTACATTTATGACTAAACCACAGAGTACTGCATAATTTTAACAATTCTAATCAATTCTCTGTCTACGAATCAATACAATTTTCTGGTTCCTGTATTGGTTAGCTTTATTGCGACTCAACGAAATAGCCAATAGCGAAACGTTTCTGTGCTGCAGCAAATGTCACACGAATCACGAAACGATCGCTCCTAAAAAACAGTTTATCTACTTGCTAAAAGTATTGTGCAAGTATTAAAATCTTTGGTTGTGTTGCGGATACCAATACCATATTAATATAAAACGTAAGTAATTTTTAATTAAATAATTTAAAGCTCTACTTCACATTACTCATACAATTTCATGTTTATTATCTAATTGAGATTAGACTTTTATGGTTTGGTGTTATGTAAGAACGTCAATAATATTTTCCTCCACTCATATAAACCCTTGCATCTTTTCTATTCAGTTATAGATTTTTCGACATAATTGATAAACTTATAATAGATTATCATTTAGGACTAACGACTTACAACCTATTTTCTATAGTACCTATGGGAAGTATAGATAAAAAAAATAACCCTACTTTATTGTATTCCATTTTCAAAGGAATTTTTAATGAAATTACCTATTTAATTATTTTAGATTCCAAATATGAAATAATAATGATCAATTAGGAAAATTAGAAATGATTTTAAGGATTTACTATATTGGTATATAATTTTTTTTCTAAATTCTAATATAATATTTCCATGATAAGTTTGCACACTGATAAACTCATTTCATAAGTAGTAAATCTTTATTGTCAAGGTTTTGGAGTAGGGAGTTAACCAATATTTTTTTAAGTGTTTGCTATAGTTATATTTTATAAAGAAATGCATTTGATATTGTGCATTGATCACCTACATCTTAGGTCTACATCATCCAGGTTACTTTAAAGATTTTTTTTTAAGTTTTTGACTATTGTCTGAATTTCTTCTGTTCTATAAGATTCCGAATTTGCAATCCACTATATACAATATAGCCAACAGTCTATCAAATACCTTTTCATTTCATTGCTATGTGTATCTGCATCTATGTGTATGTATTGTTATGTATTATATAGTAAACAAAAGTATATATAATAAATGACCAATCTAAAAATGCATTATGCAATATTTAGATGGCTGGTGAAAGCGCAGTGTCCACTGTAGCGAAGCCCCAGATGCGAGGGCTCCTCAACACAGCCATCAAGCGTAACCTGATCATCTCTTTGGTCCTCGCTGGCGTGAGCGCGGTTGCTTTCAAGCAACTCGTCGGAAATGAGCGCAAGAGGAAGTACGCTGAATTCTACAGGTGAGAGACTAAAAACAATTATATCTTGTACACTGGGGTAGATCCCTTTAAAAATAATAAAAAGTGCAAAAAAATCGCAGTCGGATGAAACCCATTATAAAAGGAGGGGAATATGATGAAAATTAAAGGAAAAATAAATTACGGTCAATCCGAGTTCGGGAAGTGGGAGGAGCTTTTAAGAGAAAAAAATGGTTTCTCTCGATTTCCGACAAAACTACAAGTCCTACGGAAAAAAGTTCAATGGCAAAGTTGTAGGTAATAAAAAAATCTACAACTTTTGTATTGACAATTTTTTCACATAACCTCAAAATTTAGGTGAAAAATTCAAAAAACCAAGTTTTTGGTTTTTTATTTTTAACTACTTCAAAATTTATTTTTTTTCTACGACATTTGGTAGAAACTTGCTTTATTATGTCCCAAATACACTGTAATTTATTTGATTGAAAATATTTATTTTTTCGCCTTATTTTGAATTAATACCAAAAAAACAACCTAATTTTCAATCGAAAAGTCACCCGTCAAAATATCAGTTTTTTTCAAAAACTTTGGGAGCCTTTTATTCATCAAAATCTCTACTTTTATATGGTGTAAAAAAAATAAACCTTACCATAGTAAATGTTCTCAGGAAATGCTTACAAACAGTGTCATAATTAGCTTTTACTAAATCAGGCACACTTCTCGAACTATATCTTATATATATCTTCTCTTGTATCGGCTTTTCGGTAATATTTCAAAAGAAAAAAAATTATCTGTTCTAAGTATAATATTTTACAGCATATTCAAAAGCAAAATGATGTCGATAAAAACATTTCAGGTAGTTTGAGAAGTGTGCCTAATTTAGTAAAAGCTCATTTTCACACTGTTTGTATGCATTTTCTGAGAACATTTACTATGGTAATGTTTATTTTTTTTTACACCATATGAAAGTAGAGATTTCAATGAATAAAAGGCTTTCCAAGTTTTTGAAAAAAACTGATATTTTGACGGGTGACTTTTCGATTGAAAATTAGGTTGTTTTTTTGGTATTAATTCAAAATAAGGCAAAAAAATGAATATTTTCAGTCAAATAAATTACAGTGTATTTGGGACATAATAAAGCAAGTTTCCACCAAATTTCGTAGAAAAAAAATAAATTTTGAAGTAGATAAAAATAAAAAACCAAAAACTTGGTTTTTTGAATTTTTCACCTAAATTTTGAGGTTATGTGAAAAAATTGTCAATACAAAAGTTGTAGATCTTTTTATTATCTACAACTTTGCCATTGAACTTTTTTCCGTAGGACTTGTAGTTTTGTCGGAAATCAAGAGAAACCATTTTTTTCTCTTAAAAGCTCCCCCCTCCCTTTTCCCGAACTCGGATTGACCGTAATTTATTTTTCCTTTAATTTTCATCATATTCCCCTCCTTTTCTAATGGGTTTCATCCGACTGCGATTTTTTTTTGTTTCAAAAATTATCTACTCTAGTCTATGAGTTTGATCTTACGCGAGTATTATACACTAAGAAATTAAAGACAGTCAAAACATCTGGTTAAAATATAATATAATTCATAAATTGTGTATAAAATAAGTCTCTAAATGTCACTATCATTCTTTGTACAAAATCTAAAATAACATTCATTCAATTCATTAATATGTCTGTAATTAACAGATAAACTATAAGATACTACCTTTTTATCTAAAACCCAGGAAATGTATTTTATAAAATGACACACTTTATCTATTGTTACAAATGTAAGAAAAACAGACCAACTTTAATGTCCTTGTACATGTTGCAGACAACTGCTTAAATCAGTCTTTTCATTATTAGCCTAGGTTTTATTAATCATTTTGGTAAAATTTTCTTAAACATAACAACATTTTTATATTTAATGATACGGCTGGATTTCATTCTGGTAGGTAGTTAATTAAACAGCACCATTCAGTTAAAAGCCTAGCCTAGCTTAGCCTAATGTATAATGTCCTCACATTATACTCAAGTCGCAATAATAATTATGGAATTAAAATTTTAAAATACATATTAAATAATGTAAAATTTCTTAAATAGGTTACAACAGTAAATTGTTTACATGTGATTTGTTAAGTTAAATCTACAAAAAAAAATTGTTCCTGATTTCTAAAACGTAAAATATCATGAAATTCTAATTTTACCATCAAATAAATGCTATTTTTTTTGTTACAGGACATATGATGCCGAGAAGGAGTTCGAAGAGATGCGCGCCAAGGGCCTGTTCCAATCCTGCTAAATAATAGCATACTTTAGTGTAGACACCATTTCTTTTGCTGTAAATTATGTTATTTAAAAATAAAAGATAATCATTAATCGTTTTCGTTTTATTTTGCATCCTTATGAAGTCATAATTTGTTTATAATCTCTATAATACGAGAGAAAGATATATTTCACAACTCACTCGCTTACAGAATATGCATAACTTTTTCATTTACTGTAATTTATCGACTGTCTTTATAAGAATTACATCATAAACACGAGATACCGTATTCCATCTTAGAATACATAGGTATACAAATCACAGTTTATATATAATATAATATAATAAATGTATTCTATGTAACACATTACACATGATTCTAATATCTAAGTGTAATTTACCTATGTATTATCTTTTTGTCATGCATAAAAATCAATACGACTGCGTATATTTTATACGTGTTACTGTGCTGTTACCAATTTGAAAAGCTTTTAAAAGAATTAAAAGAAAATAATTGGGAGAAAAAGTTTTTGTATTTAGTTTTATTAAGAGTTTCATTTGCATGACAATGCAAATGGAAATTTTGCCTGAAAGGCGAAAGACGCGGGATCGAAGTCCGCTGTGTGATCGATTTTTTTTCTATCCATTAAAAATGTATCAAGTGATTGTTTAAGTATTAAAAAAGTAAGTACCTATCATGTTGGTCAAGTTACAAGAGATACAGAGATGTGGATGTGGAGTTAGTTTTGAGATCTGTAGCAGTTATATTTATAAAAATAAAAGCCCAAACGTACTTAAAATTCATTTATTTACGAAAATTAACATGTTTGAAAAAGCTCGATGCTTCAAACAGAATGACCATTAAAATTAATTATTATTTTATTAAAACTTTGTTTGCGATGTCAACCGCAGGTGAGTCGCTGCTGTGAGTCCGGGGAAGCGATGGCGCAAGCCCAATTATGGTAAATTTCGTATTTTTTCGATTTTCATGTGTTAATGTACATGATGTTGTTTTTGAAGATGTTACAACCGAAGGACAACTATGATTTTTTGTATAAAGAATAACCCTGTGTTAAGGTAGTTTTTAGCAGTACCAGCAAAACCTTGGTGGTACATTTTTTTTATTCACAGGATTTTTTCGAAAAATCAATATTTTGCCGAGAAATTCAAAAAACTACAGAAAAAGTTAAAATAAAAAAATGCAGTCTAATTATTTACACAAGATGAGCACGATAGGGAGGTTATTGCGCTATACCTATACCAAATTTCATTCAATTCGGTCCAGTAGTTTTCATAACAGAGTGGTTTTGTGTCAAAAATATTGAAACTCTGGATTATTTAAATAAAAAATCATAATTTCTAAGCCATAAGTTTTCGCTTAACTAAAGTATGTTTTAAATGATTACTCATGATGTTCTCAAGCTGAAAAAATTTTTTGGACCACTGTAAACGGGCATTATGACATTATTTCTGTTCGGCAAATTCGATGTTGTTCGGATTTCTGAATATGTTGCAATTTAATTCGATATTTTGGTTTTAAGCACAGGTTTTAAGGCATTCAAATGTTTTATAAATATTTTTTTTGAAGAATAATAAAAAAAACTATCACGAGGCGGGATCCGAAGCCGCGTCTTTCCGGGGCGTCATTGAAATAATTTTTCATATTGATTGAGATAGTTGTTAATTACCATCAATAGATGGCGCGGGGTGTCCCTTAGACACAAAACTGAAAGAATAGAATAAATTCGATTGACTCTGGGCACTGGCGGGATCAAGGATGGCTGAGTTGGTCAGGCGTCGCTCCGGAATGGTGGAAAGACGCCCGATCCCGCTTCGTGATCGTTTTTTTTCTTAAAAAAATTATATTGTGGTAATTTTGAGATATGCCTGCGAGTCATTTAAAATTTATAGCGCAATCAGATCAACACCAAAATTAACACCAGCTACAGTTGGTAGGGGGGATTAAATAAAAAAACAATAACACAATTAACGATAATTTAATCTGGACATCAATAATTATGTATCTTTCCAGAGATAATAAATAATGGTAACAATTCATTTGATTACAATTCATACAGCAATTACGGGTCAACGAATCGACTCGTTAAAACTCTTACACATCTACAACCGGAATTATTTCCTAAAATATAAAGAATATCAGGTAGGTAGAACAGGGACCAGCCTGTTGACAACTACAACTAAAAATATTTAATACAGTATTAGAAAAGAGTAAAATGCGGAAGCGAGCGCTTCTTTCCGCAAGGTTAAGCGCATATTTTGTAATATAAGGATTAATTTATAAGAAACAGGAAACCATAGACAAAATAGAGTTTATACATAAATTTATTCAATATTTTAACGAATTGTTGATGGGAATTGGTAATTTTAAAATAGTGCATTACAAGGGGCACTCCGAGTTATTTAGAAAAGCTAATCATATTATTTTGTTACATTTCAATAATTGCGTTAAAATGATGCTTAATTAGTATTGATTTCGAATTGGGTCACACAAGTTAATTAATTTTATATTGTATTAAATATTAACATTGTTTTCTTACACGACATTTTCGTAAGGAAAGTTAATTCAATTAGTTTAATATTAAGATTAGTAGATAGTTATATTACAGCTAGATATAGATAGATTGCTTTGGTCAAGTCGTAATTACAAATACATAGACGAAAACATTTAAAAAACAACGAGATTTATTCGCAAAAGTTATGCGGGTGTTTGTCGAGAGCTAAGCAAAAGATACGAGACGAATAATTACTAATTCCATAGGAGCATGAAAAAAAAAGACGTGTGGCACTCGGGGACTGCCGCGGTAAAGCTATTGCATGCTATGCCTTCAAGCCACACCTCCGTGCCCGTCGGAGTGGGGAGCGTGAGGTTTTTTCGTTACGGAATTTCTGGATTCGGTCCCCGCGCTCAAGGCCCGCGATAGAAGCTATGCAATAGCTTAAAAATTCTTTAGTGTTTATTTTAATGAAGCAATGAATGCAAAACGCTACTTTCCTTCCCTAGCTTCCTGTATAAGCTTAAAATATATTGAACTGGTACAGTTTTATGTGAAAATCATACAGGAATTGTAATACATATTTTTACTGTATGTAAGCAAAAAATATCTTGAATATGTAATCGGTAATTTCGGTATTTAATGCATCATTTAATTCATGGATCATGGTCTGTGCCCTCATAGGCTAGGCCCGTGTCCCAGCAGTGGGAACGTATATGGGCTGATGATGATGATGAATTGTTATTCATGACACCTATGGAATTTTGCAATTACAATATGCTAGATATAAAGAATTAGGGCACTCTAGAAATAAGTTACAGTTATTAGCCAAATCGTAAGATAAATTTAATACTATATTAATATAGTAGGGCTCGAACGCGAAAAAACGCATGTAACCAAAAATATGTGATGTATCATTTGAATTTGACGTTCCTTTGTGCACTAATTATATTTTTTAAAATCAAAACCTTGGCCAAATTGTTGATAAAAAGTTTGAGATTCTCTGATAGAATAAACACAAAAAAATCTGCAATTTTGATAGGTTCGAATGTTATAAATAATTGTAAATATCAATTCGATTCGATTTTAATATTATTTTCTTAAATTTGCTTTTTTTATGTCGTTAATGTGCGTTAAACTAAGATGTGCGATCGCAATACGGTATAGATAATCACACATTCCTTGTATAGTTACTATACTCTTTGTAGATAATTAAAACCATTGATAGTGTTGCCACATTTAAAATAATTTGTCAGTGAATCTCAAAGTTTTCACTAAACAGACCAATGTGCACAAAAAATGTTAAAACACAGAAAAATGTCTAATAACAGTTACATCTAAACATTAACATTACAAATAGAGGTTTTATTATAATTATTACTATATTAATGTAATTAATAAGCGTAATAGATCAAACATTAAGTTTTATTTTTTTTGGGCATTTTTTATTCTTATTCATAAGGGATACGTGGCAGTATAAACGCTGTAGTGAATAAAACAACATGGAGGTCACAAACACAAGTATAAATTATTTTTTTATAATTTCTACGCATATTTTGCGTTATATAAAAAATTAATATGAATATCTATAATGTATAATAGCTAAACGAACCTGCGTTACTTGAAAATAAATTGAGCAAACGTTTCATACCTATTTATGGCATTTTGAGAATTCGAACATAAAAAGAAATAATTCTGTCGTAAAAAGCTTGCAATATTTGTGCAAAAAATCAATTGAACATATTTGCCGTAGCTTTTTGAAGTGAAACTACTTTAGGCGCGTTGAGAGTAAAATTTTAAGGTCGCGTCATGGTAATATCGTCACGTCAAGGCGAAGATTTTGGTATCTTTGAATTTTGCCCAAGAAGTTTCACTTCTTACACGTGTGCTCGGCACACACGCTCTTTTTAGTTTTTTCAATTCCGAACACAAACATTTTAACGACGCACGGAGGTATATCTATAGCTGAATTATTATTTCAACGCTACAGATTGTTTGAAAAGCTGAGATGCTCAACATATTTTAATTATTTTGATGGTGATTGAAAATTATGAAATCACATTTTCCATATCTATATATAAATAGGTAGGTATTGATAATGTTATATCGTGACAATTTTCAAATGTCTTTTTTTCATACAATTTTTCTTTTTACGACAGAATTTTAAAAGAAACAAATGGCTGACTAGAGGTTATGTAGATATTTATGTTTGTAAGAGTTGTACTTCGGTTTATTTATTGGAACAGTATAAAGAAATATTGTAAATCTTTAATCAATTAATAAACCTCTATCTCAATAAGTAAAAGTTTGTTTTGTTTTTAGATCTAAATTTATTGTTCACAAGCGAATAATAAATTTAGGGAACAATCGATTTGTCATATATTTGAAAAAAATATGTTTTTCACACCATGATGTTGTATATATGTCGCAGGCAAATTGTATAATCTCGCCGTTTACAAACGCGCGGCATTTTGTAATATGTCGAGAATTCGTAATCAGAAATTTTTGGTTTGGATATTAGGGGGTGGGTTAGTTAAGGTTCTTGTTTTTAATACTACACAGAAATTGTACACTACAAAAACAGCGAAATAATACAATTTCTCTGCGACATATAGACTAATTTCAAAATGACATTTCACGCATAAAGATATAGTTATGTGCGTTAACATTTATTTATTACTATGACGTCATTTTGGCAGCAATTTTATAAGTTATGTTTTATCTTGTTTTATAGATTTTTACCAATATTGGTAAGCTCCTCCAACAGTTAAAATTATATAAAAAATAAGACTTATTAATTTAATTGAAAAACAAAAAGACGTGTGGCACTCGGGGACTGCCGCGGTAAAGCTATTGCATGCTATGTCTTCAAGCCACACCTCCGCCCGTCGGAGTAGGGAGCGTGAGGTTTTCGTTACGGAATTTCTAGATTCGGTCCCCGCGCTCAACGCCCGCGATAGAAGCTATGCAATAGCTTAAAAAACATGACTTGAGATGATATAATTTACAATATTCCTTTATACGTTGCTGTTTGTGCCACAAGTATACAAATTTAAATAACATCAGTGACCTGCACCCAATACACAAATAAAATATAAAATGCATCTTTACTATCATTGAAGAATTGAGGCTGACGTTGATGAGTTTATAAGATTTTTTCTTAATTCATTAAACGTCCGTATCGACAATATACATATTACATACGTTTAAATGGACTTAAATTGTACAATAAGAAAAAAAAGTTCTTTTTTAACAAAAAAAAAAAACATTATTAAGTATGACTTTCGCAGGGTAAATAACAAAAAACAACAACCATGAAAAAAAAACACTAATAAAAAAAACCCTAAAAAACCTATCAACGCAGCCTCTACCCCCATTCAATAGCCACAGATTATTGCTAGATATCATAACTCGATCGCCAGCGATCATGTCTCTTTGACTTCAAACGTCTTTCCCTCGTACTCTATGTGACCATAGACATCGTCATCGTACTCTAGATCGCGGCCATGTTTCACCGAGTCTATGGTCGGACCATAGAGTTTGACGCAGACTATTTCCTTATAGTTCTCCATGGCTAGAGCAAGAATGGACCCTCCTAGGAGGATCTCGCAGGAGGTAATGCGTTCTGGTGGTGTGTATACTGCTATTAGTTTACCTGAAATGCGGGTAGTTGTTAATTTAATTTTTACAAAGACATATTTATGTGTATGATGAATGATTTATTTGTTTGTATTGCCTTTGTCATCTATTTTGATGTTATTATTTTTAAGTATATAGATTATAAAAGAATAAGTGGAATTGAGCGCATAACTGCATAGTTTTTACTAAAATTAGGAAAATAAATTTATTTTTTATTTTATTTTAAGAAATCAACGAAAAATTAGGAATTTAGTGATCAACAAAAAAGATATGGGCGGGTGTAAGTGTGTAAGTGTAATGTTGATATATTATGTATTAAGTAGGTATGGAATATGTAGATATATGTGTGTCCCTATACGTATGTGTGGGTGTCTGCTTATGTGTTACGTACACATGTATGCACGAACTCGTATATGTGCACTTGTATGTATTGCATCTTTGTCATGTGTATACTGTATGTATTTATACATGTATGTATGTATGTATATGTATATCTTACCAGCAGCCAAATCCCACAGTCGCACAGATAAATCAGTAGCAGATAGATCAGCTGAGAGTAACAATGCTCCCGAACGACCGAGCCGTAACTGTGTAGCCGCGGATACGTGACCGCTTAGAGATAGACGGCAGTTACCTGGGAAACAAATATCAAATTACTCGCTACTTCTTAGAGTCCTAGATTTAACTAGTAACTTCTTAAAGTCCCAGACTGTAACTAGTAAGTTCTTTAAGTCCCAGATTCTAACCAGTAACTGCTTTAAGTCCCAGATTGCAACTCGTAACTTCTTAAAGTCTCAGATTATAACCAGTAACTGCTTTAAGTCCCAGACTGTAACTAGTAACTTCTTAAAGTCCCAGATTGTAACTAGTAACTTCTTAAAGTCCCAGATTGTAATTCGTAAATGCTTAAAGTCCCAGATTGTAACTCGTACACTAAATAACTCACCAGTAACCAAATCCCACACCAATATCCTGGTATCAGCGAGCGAGGACACCACACACCCGTCCACTGAACTTATAGCAAGGGCCACAGTATCGCAACCTGGCTTCCATTTCTTGAATAAAGTCCCAGATTGTAAGTCATACACTACTATGAAGTTTGGACTTGGCTCGTCTAGCTCACGGGATACTACGCATACATATGAACCTGTAAAGTGGAGAAATAAACATACAATTTATAACTTATCCATACTAATATTATAAATGCGAAAGTAACTCTGTCTGTCTGTCTGTTACTCAATCACGCCTAAACTACTGAACCAATTTGCATGAAATTTGGTATGGAGATATTTTGATACCCGAGAAAGGACATAGGCTACCTTTTATTGCGAAATATGTGCCACGGGCGAAGCCGGGGCGGACCTCTAGTTGTCAAAAATTATACAACAGAAAATATTAATAAAGTAATTAAGATGCAATTTACCATGATAACATTTGAAATGATCTGCACGGAGCTTTTGATTAAGTATGTATCTCTATTTTCATGTAAATATTTTGTCAAAATTAAATCTAAGTATAGGACTAACATAATTATTCATTTTTTTGATATTTTATTGTTGAATGTTAAAATTATGATGATAGATTTCAAATGAATACATAGAAACGTTTGGAATACCACAAGGATCTATTCTTGTTCCACTACAATAAAAGCATATTTCATCATTTACCTTCATACGTAATAGCCGCTTTAGAGGTAACGAAGTCATGATGTGGTATCCTAAGGTCATATAACAGTTTCCGAGATGTGAGCGACCATACTAACAACGGGAACGGCTTCTGAGTTTCATCTCCACACACCAACACTCTAAAAATATGAACTTAATATAAATGTTGGTCCTAGATATTTTTATAACGGTTAAGTAAAACAGACAAAATCAAAAGAATTTTTTTTAAGCTATTGCATAGCTTCTATCGCGGGCCTTGAGCGCGGGGACCGAATCGAGAAATTCCGTAATGAAAAAACCTCACGCTCCCCACTCCGACGGGCGCGGAGGTGTGGCTTGAAGGCATAGCATGCAATAGCTTTACCGTGGCAGTCCCCGAGTACCACTCGGCTTTTTTTTTAATATTATTTGACAATTACCTTCCATCTCCCGATACCAACAATGAATTTAAAAATCTATCTTCACCAGCTTTGAACGTCGTCACACAATCACCTGAAAGAGAAATGATCAAAAAATTAAAATTTTAATATTTCTATTTTCTATTGAACTTTACAATAATTGTCAAACATATCAAATAACAAATTTTTTAATACTTTACTTTACGAACAGATCATATATGTAACTGTATAATTAAAACTTTTTTTTTATCTATTTACAACATACCTGTTTCAATATTCATAAGATTCACATACATCCTATTCCTAGACAGAGCGACTAAATGCTTCGAGTCGTGTAGACCGTAGTACGGCATTTTTTGGTTCATTACACCTTTTAGCGCAACTACGAATTTACCCTGGAACATATAAATAATCGATGAAATATGAGGTTTTCTTTCTTCAGAAAAACGTTGGACACAGATCATAGTGGAGTTATTTACTTATTTAACACTTTAACTATATGAAATTAAATATAAAAAACAAAGGGCGGCCTGCCTGTGCAGCTATCTCTACCAGACAACGACGGGGGAAAGGTAAAAAGCGAAATATAATAATGAAACAACAAAAAAAGTTTTCTTTGATCTATTTTATGGGTACTTAACAAAATAATACATTCTAAGAATACATCTAAATAGACCAATTTTGTAAAGTAAATAAAACTTACCTGATCTAAATCATACACTCTCAGTTCACGTCTGCACAAGACAACGCACCGGTACTCGTCTATTGGCACTAAGTTTATAGGATGCGTCACTCCTACTATCTTTCGCACTAACTTACACCTGAAAATGTTTTATTTTTATCATAAAAGTAATAATATATTTTACCAGAAAACTAAACCACCTTCTAATTGTCAGAACTAGACAAAATTTAAATGGGACCAACCGGAATGTACCAGAATTCAAATAAAATTTTCTTAAATTAAATTTCATAATATACCCAAAAAGAAAATAAATTGTATCGATAAGCTTATTTTTATAAAAAACTAAATTTAGACTTTTATTAATAGATTAATTAGGTAGGGTAGATTTAATTAAAATTTAGTTTCCAATTTAATCTTATCAATTTTAAGTTACATTCTCAATAATTTTGCATTCATACCTTGTAACATCCCAAACGCAGATTTCCTCCCTCTCCGTAGAAACAGTAGCAATAAATTTGCCCCTAGTATCAAATCTAACGATCAAATCGTACGGCTTAGTATCAAAACCCTCGACCATAGAGAAGTCGCGCTTTTCTCTATTCTCCATGACTTTCCAGAAATCATCGTTCATTGGATAAAACGTAGGTACGGGTGGGTCGAAAATCTGTCTCATCCATTCCCGAACTATATCACTGTGGATGTCTATGCCTTCTCTTTGACGCCGCTCTATGGTAGCTCGGAGGAGGCCGTAGAATTGTCTATGGTCGTAGTCTAGCGCGTACGAGTGTGTTTCGAAGACTTCCTTGAGTATTTCAAGGTGTTCTGGTAAAGGGTCGATATGTACAAGGCCTATGTCTTCTAAAAAATGTCCGCAGTCTGTGGCCGCTAGTTTGTCGTGAACCCAGTCTAATTTTGTGAAGTATGGCTTGTTTGCGAATGCTTCTGGATCTTCTTTTAGTAAATGATAGTGCTGGAATGGAAGCTCGTCTAGTTTTCTTGTGTTGTAGCTGAAAAATAATTAATCTGTATAAAAAGATGATTATTTATAAAAAAATTGCATAGAAGATGACGTTACATTTGAATCTAACTCAAATAAAAGTGATGTTTTATTTGCTTACCATTCATCAGAGAATTTGTTTTCTTGCGAAATAAGACGTCCAGACATTTTGGGATCATTGTCGTTGTACCAAACTCCCTGCAAATAATATAAAAAATATAGATCAATTTTTGATTTTCTTTCCTCATGCGTATTCTCCGTCTGATATTTCCGTCCGGTATTTGTATATAATTATTTATTATAGGTATTTGTATTTTATAGGTATTTGTATATATATTAAAGTAGTATAAAATTTATGTCCTCTGTACAAAGCGTCACTTGCGGCTATAGCAACGCGCAACATGTGGTCGTAGCACCGGACAACATATGCCATAGCAAAGAGCAACATGTGGCCGTAGCACAGGACAACATGTGGCCGTAGCACCGGACAACATATGCCATAGCAAAGAGCAACATGTGGCCGTAGCACAGGACAACATGTGGCCGTAGCACCGGACAACATGAGGCCGTAGCACGCGCAACATGTGGCCGTAGCAACGCGCAACATGTGGCCGTAGCAACGCGCCACTTGTGACCATAGCAGTGCGCTACTTGCTGGTCTCCATAGCAACGCGGCCGGCGTCCCTAGCAACGCCCACACTCACCTCGTAGTACTCGGCCAGCGTGCGGCGCGCCTGGTGTCCGTCGCTCAGGTAGCGCTCGGCGGCCGCGGCGGCCAGCGCGGCGTCCCGCCAGCGAGCAGCCCCACGTGCGTCCCAGCGCAGCCATGGGGCTAGTAACGCGCTTACTTGCGGCCATAGCAACGCGGCTGGTGCCCATGGTACTGTAATACGTTATGTACTATAGTACTAACACATGGTACTAAAACATAGTACTATATGCAGCGAGATTGTCGAAACATAAGATCAATTCCGTTCAATCAACCCCGCATGCATAATCACTCTCAAATTAAACAGTTAACGAATGACCTCAAAATGCAAAATTGCGCTCAAATCAAGCAAATAATATTATACAAGATATCCCAGAATCACTGTACTAAGCAAAAAGGGACCTACAGTTTATATTAACATACGCTGATTACGTAAAAAATACTCATAAAATTTCAGACATGTTTTTCTATAATATGAGTTCTTAAAACTCTATGTTTTCACCCCTAACTACGCACCACCCCTAAATATTATAATAAAATAACTGGCAAGCCAGGCGCTAACATTTAAGGTTATATTTTCATAGACACAATGACCACATTCGTAGAGCATAGCCAATTGTGAAAAGGGGGTGAAAATAGAATTAAAAAAAAAAATTTACCTCATTCTGTTTTTTTTACGTAATCAGTGTTTGCAAAATATAGTTTTATTACTCAGCTAGAGTTCATCAGTATAAATATTAATACTTAGGTGTAATGCACAGTTGAAAACACAAAAGTGAATTTAATAAAATAAAACCATCGAAAATAATTAAAAATATGGTAACTATTCACACTATTTTTATCTGGGCATTTCTCAAGGATCTATCTTAGGTCCTTTGCTTTTTAATACGTATAAAACTGATGAATCTAAAAATAAACAAATTTTAACCACTTAAATAAGAAAAAAAGGTACTCACAATATGTCTCTTCGCTCCTAAACAGATCATCATGAGCTAACATATCCAGTATTTCCGTATCATCCAAACCCCGTCTAGACGCAGTTAGTAAAGACAAACAGGCTTTAACCTTCTCAGCGCCTAATGCTGCTTCAGTTGCAATGAGAATTTGTTCCAATTGAGCTTCTAATTCATCGCATATAACTAATTCAGGCGTGGTTTCTGGCTCTGACTGTTCTGTGAATGTTTCCGCTGATAGTGATATTTGCCATGCTAAGATCTGAAAAAGGATTTATGTATACATATGAATTAGTAAGTTATTGTCACGGCCCGGTCCCGGTATAGCGTGACTCATGCTTTAATGTAACAGGTGTTAGATGACCTAAAAAAAATTTTTTTTTTTACTTCTATTTCTTTCTAATTACCCTTTTTTATATTTCTGACTATTTCAGCAACTACCCTCACCTTGCAGTACAACGGTAGAGTACACTTTTGTACTGCCTTCACTGCGGCTTGTGGCAGTGAAGCAGCACCAGTCTTGCTTTACGTTGCTGCACATGCTGTGAGCACTGCTTTAGCTTCTTTTTTCTATTATTTTAACATGACCCTCTATTTTCCTACTACCAACTACCCTCACCTTACAGTACAGTGGTAGAGTACACTTTTGTACTGCTTTCACTGCGGCTTCTGGCGGTGAAGCAGCACCCGTCTTGCTATACGTCGCAGCACAAGCAGTGAGTACTGCTTTAGCTTCTTCCGCACCGACAGGTGGCGCTCGTACTACTTTCGGTCCGTCCTCAGATGATAATACTGCCATTATTGCTGAACTTGATGGCTCGTCTTTTTCTGTTAAGATAATAAGATAGGTTTCAAATTCAAATTCAAATTCAAATTTCTTTATTTGCAGAATGTAGATTTACAAAGATGTTAGGTAGGTACATATTACATAGGCTCTTAAACATTCTGGCTCTTAATTGAGCATGCAAATATATTACAAATTACAATAAACAATTTTATATTACACAACACTAGATCCCATTAACATTATATATATTAAAATTATAGCAGCTATTATAAATTTTTACAAACAAATATTTCGGTCGAATATTCGGTTCGGAAATTAGTTTTTTTTTACATAATATTATTATAATAAATAAAGATACAAAAGTCAATACAATATTTAAGCCTAAGCCAAGTCCTCGTTCATCTTACATGTCAGAAATTCATTCACCGTATAAAAGCATTTTTGTTTCAGAAATGAAGTAATCCTCCATTTAAATTTATTAAGATTACAACTCCTTATATTTGGGGGAAAGTGATTATAGATTTTTATAGCCATTCCTTGACAATTGGCACAAAATAATTTTGATTTACACATGGGGAAGCGTTTATAACGTTTAACAGATTTTTGAATTTATTTTATTAATCAATTATATCGTGACACAATCATTGATACACAATACATTACACATACTTAATTACCGTGAAAATTTTCAATAACTGTAATACACTAACTCATTGACCGCGACACGAATTCAATGATCATGTTACACTTCAGTAACCACAACTCACTTCAGTGACCACGACCCACTTCAGTGACCACCACTCACTCAGTGACCACAACTCACTCAGTGACCACGACTCACTTCAGTGACCACGACCCACTCAGTGACCACGACCCACTTCAGTGACCACAACTCACTTCAGTGACCACGACCCACTTCAGCGACCACGACCCACTTCAGTGACCACGACCCACTTCAGCGACCACAACTCACCCTCAGTGACCGTGACGATCATCTTGACGCCGCTGGGCAAGCGCTCCGGCAGCCAGCGCACTCCGCGCAGCGCGTCCGCTCCGCCCACGCACACCAGCACCGCCCGGCTGCGGGATAGTGCGTCGAGCAGCCGGTGTAGTGTTATTGAGAGGGATCCCGCTTCCTAAATAACAAAAATAATGATAAAAAATCAAAGATGCAAAGAACAAGAGCAAAGAAGAAACAATAACAAAGATATTTAATCATACAATTCAGGTCATAAAGATGTACCGTTTATAAGCAAAGTCGAACAGTTTTAAAAATGTCTAATTAACAATGACAAATAAGGATAAAGCATTACAGATAACCGGACCCGTTACATTTTGACATTTGACAAGTATAACTTTTTTATTGGTCCTTCGAGTCGGAGTATAATAATATCTATTTTTTTAGAATTTCACATTTCTAAGACTAATTAGAGGATTAGATTTATAGAGATTGTAAGATAAGATTGTAGTATGCCGTAAACAAATAAATAATGAGATTGTTGTAAGCTTACATTTTTGCCTCGATACACGGTGCCAGTATGTAGAACATGCAGCTGGTCAACTATAGACTTCAACAGCTGATGGGAAGTGCTAGATTGCGATGTGAGACCGACGAACCTACAAAAAGAAAATAGGTATGTGAAAAAAAAATTGGCATTAATTTTTTCCACCATTTACTTTACTTATATATTAACGTTACTTTAAAATGTATTAATGATTGCTTGATGTCCATTTTTATTTAAGTCGTTTGGAAATATCAATTGTAAGCAGTTTTTGAACAGATTTAAAACATGGAATTCAATAACTAAATATTCATCCTATAGCATCAAGCAAGCATTCATTTGAAATCTACACTCATTTATTTAAACTTTCAAAATTCTCACAAAATTACCGTATTGTACAACATTTTTTTAAAATCTCATTTACCAAAAATTTTTCATAATTCTCAAACCTAAGTGTACAGCATCAATATACCTATAAAATCTACCCTCATTTATTCAAAGTTTTATATCACAAAGTAACTCTATAACATCATCAATTATCTTTTAAAATCTACCCTCATTTATTAAGTTATCACAATTACTTACCGAACAACCAGCGCCAGATCGTCCAGCCAAGTGTGCGCAAGCGCAGCCGCTCTTGCCAATAAAGTAGCCTTTCCACAACCCGTACCTCCTATAACCACTAGAGGGACTTTACTGTCGCTTTGGACGTAGCTGGAAATTAAAATATAAATAACTAGCGGTCCACCCCGGCTTCGCACGTTGTACATATTCCGCAATAAAAGGTAGCCTATGTTCTTTATCAGGGTCTAAAGATTATCTGTGCCAAATTTCATCAAAATCGGTCCAGTAGTTTATCCGTGAAATCCATACACACATACATACATACAAACCTTTCCTCTTTATAATATTAGTATAGATTAATACCGTCATTATATCAACTTCCCAGCAAAATTAAGGTATCCAGAAACAATTAAGCACTTAAAAAATCATCATAAAAAGGTTAGTTTTAGCTTGACATACTAAAATCATTAACAATGAAAATAAGAATTGATTTATGGTGCAAGGATAGTAACTTACGTTTTCAGCTCGTTCAAAGTAATTTCTCTGTTCGACGTGCATTGTGTTGCTTTCTGGCAGAATAATAAATGTTCCGATATTTCCTCGAACAAACTGAAATGAAAATTTATAAAATGAATACATTTGATTAACCTATAGTGTGTTAAGCGCGTCGCCGCTTATCTAGTTTGCATTTTACTCAACACATCGATAATCTTTTACCACTAACTTAAAATTAACTGATAGTTTTTGCTCAATACAAATGACATTTTTTCTCAAAACAACTGACTTTTTCTACTCAAAATACTGGGCCGCTTTTACTTAAAATAGCTTATTTTTCACTCAATACAGTCAACTTTTCAACTAAAGACACCGCTTTTTTTTTAAAATCTGATCTTTTTTACTCAAATTAATAATGACAACTATCTCGCCTGATGTACCTACATCGGTGATCTGATCCAGTTTCCAGTTCTACGTACCCAGACTAGCTGGCTTGTTACTTAACACAACGATCTTAGCCAGCATGTGACAAAGCACTAAGAACTTGTTTTATTTAACACAACTATCCACTTTACTCAACAAACTATCGACTTTACTCAAAACAACACTTAACTCAACACAACACTTCAGTCAACACAACTAACCACTTTACTCAACAAACTATCGACTTTACTCAAAACAACACTTAATTCAACACAACTATCCACTTTACTCAACAAAATTATTTCCATCTCTATCATACTTCACCGTATTTAGTCGATAGTTGTTTTTCACAATTTATTTACTCACCTGGCCGGTATCCCACAATACCCCGCAGGCCCGTCCCCATCAGCCACAAGCGCGTCGAGCAGTGCGTCGAGCCGCTCGCCGAGCGCGGCTCGAACACCTGCTGTATATTCCTCGTCGCCAGCGGTATGTGCTCGACCGCGCACGCTTGCTCGGATTACGTTACGTTCGCTTAGGTATAGCTGTAATTTAGTTTAGATGCTTATATTTGTTGTATTATGAAGCACTAATATAAATGATTCAGCACAATTTTGTGACGTCATAGATGTTATTTCAACGGCTTAATAAACTAAGTTAGGCAATGACGTTTAATTTTGATTTGATGTAAGAGTTGGGCAAAATAAAAAGAAAAGTTATTTTTCTAAACCATTTGATCGTATTTTTCAACTGAAGCTATATCCATTTCTCTAATCATTATGATTCGAAGCACAGAAGTACTACGAGATCTCACCTGTAGTTACACGTGCTACGAGATCTTACACAAAGCTACACGTGCTACGAGATGTAACATAAAGCTACACGTGCTACAAAAATTATCTCAAGAATGCGTAGATTCGCTATCTGACAACAATTTTTCTAAAAATTTATACGGACGGACCTTCAAATCCCGCTGCAAGTTAGCCAGTCGTCGCTGCAGTTCTCTCAACTGCTCATCAGAGCCTTGCGGAGCGTCGGCCACTCCGGACCGACACACCCACACACAGCGGCGAGCAGTTTCGGAGCTCATCAGCACTGTGTGTTGTACTTCCTGAAAATTATGGAATCATGTTATCGTTTTTTTTAATTCTTTTACAGCTTGATAAATAAATGAGGCTTATTTTTTTTACTTGACAGACACCGCACACGTGCGCGCACCAGCCGGCGGCGTCGTGCTGCTGTCTAGCTTGTACCTTTCTTTTTATTTGACGTGACAACGTTTTATAATTCGATAGAGCCAGCTGCACGCACGAAAAAACATGACTCATGCGGCGTTACCTCGCTCTGAGGCGTTCCATGTAAGGCTTGAAGTGCAAGCGAGAGCGCGGAACGAGCGACAAAGAAGCACAATCGGACATTGTCACGTTCAACTATCGTCAGTAAACCGACTTTACAGACAACCAATTTTTTTTGCATATCATTCGACATTTTTTTTTTTAGTTTTTTTGTTTTTCTTTACGCTGACATACAAATGCTTCTTGTAGTGAAACTTCTCTAGGCACGTTGAAGGTAAAATTTCCAGGTTTTTTTTAATCTTGTCGAAGAAGTTGCACTTCTGACACGTCTGCTCGGCACACATGCTTTTTTACATAAAAGGCTTGACATATAAATTCCACTATTTTTTTTTTTGTTTTCATGTTTTAACTTGGCACTCGGCAGGGCAAATGTTGTGCTGGGCAGGGCATATTAGTCGCTTGCCGGATGAACTGTGAGCCAAGGTAACGACATTGTGGAGCCCCGACATGGCCCAGCTACGGCGAAGAACTGATGGCGGGATAAACTGGACCAATTTAATAGAGACTGGTCTACAATAGCACAAGATCGTGATTCATGGAAGCCTTTGCCCAGCAGTGGGAAACAACAGGCTAATACAATACAGAGTTTTAACTCCGCGTTACCTGCTCCAGCACGGTGGTGAGGTACGCGTCGCACGCCTCCTGCGGCAGCGTGCGCACGAGCACGTTGAGCGCGCGCGCCATCTCGCGGCGCCAGCGGGCCGGCGCGCCGCGCACCAGCCGGTAGCACGGCGGCGTCGTGCTGCTGTCTAGCGTGTACCTAACGTCATATCACGTATCAAAACATCTTATCCTACTAATATTATAATTGCGAAAGTTTGTGATGACGGATGTGTATGTGAATGTTTGTTACTCTTTCACGCAAATACTACTGAACCGATTACAATTAAATTTAGCACACATATAGAGGGTAACTTGGATTAACACATAGGATAGGTTTATTCCCGGAAATCCCACGGGAACTGGAACAATGCGGGTTTTTCTTTGAAAACGCGGGCGAAGCCGCGGGCGCAAAGCTAGTATTTACATATTACAACGATATCAGATCTATGATGACGCAGAAGTACAGAAGAGGCAAACACTGCTGATGTTTCATCTTTTTAACTGTTTGACCTGCTACGAGATCTTACATAAGGCTACACGATGGCTACACGTGCTACGAGATCGTCCATTTTTTCTCTATATGTGTATTTATTTATTTCCTTCATTTAAACGCTTTTAAATTGCTCTAAAGTTAACCGGGTTTATCAATACTCATGAAAACCCAGTCAAAACGAAAAATTCGAGTTAGTTTTAAGACTTTTTTTAATTTAAATGCATTTTTTTAAATAATTTTTCTTATTTATTTCTAATTAATTATTTACACTTCTACGAATAACTATTTACAGTTTATTTCACTACAAACAATTTCGTAATTAAGACTTCCACAAATAACACCACAGTTTAAAGTAAATACAATAAGAACATGAAATCTTAAACTCACCATTTATTCAATAAGCTCCTATCATTCTCATCATCGGCGGCCTCCAATGCCGCCTTGAAGTCCGCGCATTCCAATGTGTGAGGTAGCAATGGAGTTCCGAGATTAGAGTTCAAAAACAACACTGGTACTACTGCACCTAGTTCTGATTGACCTGAAAAATAGAGTTTAATTTTTAGTTGGCATAAATTACAAATTGAGAAACATTCAATTTTACATACAGTGTAAACTCTATATTACGTCACTTAAGGGACCGTGCATTTTTCGACGTTATAGAGAGTGGTCGTTAAATGGAAAGAAAGGGAAAATTGCATGATTGGTCCCGAGACAGGAATATTGTTTTGAAATTGCTATGAAACCATGTTATCATCGCTTGATCAAGGACCAAGGTCTTCATATTGAGGTTTCTTCAAATTTTTTGGCAGATCGTCCATCTTCTTCGGCATGCAGAATTTTTTATTTAACGTGTAACTAACGAAAGCCAAGTAGTTGAGGTGAACATGTGTAAGTTCATTCACACAACAAACAAACGACTGCATTTCTTAGAATCTTCGGTATGTCAGTAAAAAAGAATGTACACAACTACATTTTCATTGATTTCGGCAACTTAGTCAGTACTTCCTAGTAATTGGTAATGTCTTATTGTGGTCGTTAATTAGAGTGAGCGCGATGCTATATGGAGTGTTGATGGAGTGTATTATTGTATAGACAACAATATAAACCAACCAAAGTCGAGAAATCTTGACGTTATACGGAGTTTGACGTTAAATGGAGTATCGTTATATAGAGTTTATACTGTATTATAATTTATAATGTATGAAAATATATAAAAATTACAACGAATATTATATTTTCTACACGTGCTACGAGATCTCACCTCTAGTTACACGTGCTATGAGATCTTACATAAAGCTACGCGTGCTACGAGATGTTACATAAAGCTACACGTGCTACGAGATTTTTTATTAAGCTACACACGCTACGAGATTTTCTATTAAGCTACACTGCTACGAGATTTTCTATTAAGCTACACTGCTACGAGATTTTCTATTACGCTACACGTGCTACGAGATTTTCTATGACTCTACACGTGCTAAGAGATTTTCTATTAAGCTACACTGCTACGAGATTTTCTATTACGCTACACTGCTACGAGATTTTCTATTACGCTACACGTGCTACGAGATTTTCTATGACGCTACACGTGCTACGAGTTTTTCTATTAAGCTACACTGCTACGAGATTTTCTATTAAGCTACACTGCTACGAGATTTTCTATTACGCTACACGTGCTACGAGATTTTCTATGACGCTACACGTGCTATGAGATTTTCTATTAAGCTACACTGCTACGAGATTTTCTATTAAGCTACACATGCTACGAGATTTTCTATTACGCTACACGTGCTACGAGATTTTCTATTAAGCTACACTGCTACGAGATGTTCTACTACGCTACACGTGCTACGAGATTTTCTATGACGCTACACGTGCTACGAGATTTTCCATGACGCTACACGTGCTACGAGATTGTCTATTAAGCTACACTGCTACGAGATTTTCTATTACGCTACACGTGCTACGAGATTTTCTATGACGCTACACGTGCTACGAGATTTTCTATTAAGCTACACATGCTACGAGATTTTCTATTACGCTACACGTGCTACGAGATTTTCTATTAAGCTACACTGCTACGAGATTTTCTACTACGCTACACGTGCTACGAGATTTTCTATGACGCTACACGTGCTAAGAGATTTTCTATTAAGCTACACTGCTACGAAATTTTCTATTACGCTACACTGCTACGAGATTTTCTATTACGCTACACGTGCTACGAGATTTTCTATTAAGCTACACGTTCTACGATATTTTCTATTAAGCTACACGTGCTACGAGATCTTCCATAAAGCTACATGTGCTACGAGCAGCCCTTATCCAACTTACGTGCAAGTTCCGATATACAGAGCACAGGAAAGCGATGATCCCGCTGTTGTTCAAGCGGTGAACGCCAGTGTAGATCCGCTACGTGCACGCGCCAGCCGCGCTTGCGTGCGCGCAAGCGGAGCCGCGCCGCTACGCCGCAGTGCAACGCGCCCTTTTCTGCGCAACAATCTGGGGAAAATGCATAATTGACAAGTTAGATCTTTATTATTATTTTATGTGGTAATCTCGCAGTTTTACTTATAATCAACAATAGAAATCACTGTGACAATATTTTAATTTATCGATTTTGGTCGTTAGTGATTACATGCATACTACGATATCTTTCAGGAGAAAAATTACTCCGTTTCTGTGATATTTACCAATTTATAATATGTGGATAATTGTATGAGCAGTATTCAAAACAACGCATATTTTACAAACTACATTTATTATTACTACATTCATTATATTATAAAAACTACATTTTTTACGTTTGTAGACCATTATAATCGCTATATTTTTGTTTTATGGAAAGCTAAAACATGGTTTGATGGTTCAGCAAAATTACGGTTGTCCACTCACCCTGCGAATCCGCTGCACACACATATATCAGCATGGCCCTCCGCTTCCTGGCTCGCTGGCTACTGCTCTTGCCCAGCAGGTACGCCCTATGCTCCTCCGAGAGAGCCGACACATTCGCCGGCATAGGAGGGCCCACGCCTACAACCTCCTCGCGTGGTGACGCACATGCTTGCGGTGATGATAGCGAGATGGAATCTGAAATGAAGTATGGATTATTGATAAAATGTATAGGATTACGCGAACATGGTAATGATAAGTGGCACTTGACTTTTTGTAGGTATAGTAGATTAGCAGTTTTATTAAGCCTTTGAAAATTAATAAATCAAAAAAGATATACCATAGAAAAGCTACGAAACTAGATACGAAAAGTATAGTATAAACACACAATCATTAAAGTACTAATAATTGAGAATCTTCCGTCATTTAGGAAACGTCGAGTGAGAAGACGATTCATTTACATTAAAATTTTGTGAAACAATAATGAATGTAATAAAACACATACGAGTACAAGTAATTATATAACTTACCAGAGACGCTGGATCCAATCTGTGCTCTAGGCCCTTTAAGTTGCGGCTTCTTGTCCTTAAAGGAGGGGGCTGGCTCGAGCAACTCCTGCGCAGGCTCCGCCGCAGCGTCGAACGACGGTTTGGTGACTCGGTACGGCGGGGACCTGCGGGCGCAGCAGTTCGGTCTACTCTATGTTATTATGCTTTTTTGTTGAAGGATTTAGGATATAATATGTGTTTTTCTATTCGTTATAAAATATGAGAACGTGATGAAATGTTTCTATTGCAGGGAAATAGGCCTGTTATAACTAAAAGAAAGTAACCTAAACTTGCGATTCTAACGAGTACCTAACTACGAAATATACCTTATACATACAGTTTTATTTTAAGCGAACGAAATTTTGACGACCTGGTCCGAGTGGCAGGGAGCCGCTGGATGCAGGCCGCCGGTGACCGGGCGTGGTGGAAAACCTTGAGGGAGGCCTTTGTCCAGCAGTGGACGTCCCACGGCTGACACGAACGAACGAAATTTAAAAAAAATTCTTGAACAACACCTTGATGATATTATTTTAAACCCGGTCTATAATGATTATTATCCGTAGTAATTATCGAAGTAAAATTTTAAACAATCTGACACCGCAAAGTTTACATTAAAAGGGGATTGTTAACGTTTATTTCCTCAAATATCATGTTAAAAGGCTTTGTAAAACTTTTAAACGACTATTGCCGCTCCTTAAAAACATCTTTCGCCCGACAAGAGCCTCATTTAAGTTTCCAAACTCTTTGTAAAATGTTACAGACTTAATGAAAAATCTTTGAGTTTATTCCTTCGAGTATCTAATGTTGTTTCTATTATGAGTAAATATTCCTAGAGATAGCCACCTAAACAGTGAAAAAGTAGAGCTATCTGTAGTTCAGTTATTGTTATGTTACATAGTTTGGTAGTTTAACTACTGTATTTGTCATTTATCTATTAGTTGGAATATTATAAAAAATGCTCCGAAAATTGAATTAATTTTTCATTAATTTTCTCTATTGATCGAGTGTAATTTCAAATAGACATCATGTTCTTGCAGACCTAAATAATAAATACCATTTATTTTGTCGTTTACCAAGGCTCTACATATTTTAACATGTTAATATAAATTATAGTTTTCGTAACGTATATGTATGTGCTAAAAGATATATATCTCTACATAGAGCCTAGAGATGAAATTGCAAAGATATATCACTATAGTTATATGCGACATATTTCAATATGATATAATCAATCACTGAAAACATGAACCTATCAGATCCTCTATATTATATTACGGGCAAAGCTTTTAGTATGAGTAAATATTTATCATCGACACTCAGCTGATTGGGGCGAAAGGGGTACAATAGTAATAGGGCTGGCTATTGTTAGTATCTAAATTGAAATCTAACTAGCTAAGCATTGTTTTATAATATTCATTTATATTATATCTATACTAATATTATAAAGCTGAAGAGATTTTTGTTTGCTGTAACGCGCAAATCTCAGGAACTACTGTTTCGATTGGAAAAATTCTTTCAGTGTTAGATAGCCCATTTATTTAGGAAGGCTACATATTATTACGCTATAACCAATAGTGCGGAGCAATGCGACTAAAACCGCAGGGCACAACTAGATATTGGATAAATTTAACTTCTTGCCAAAGGTTTTTTGTCACAAGAATACATTTTATTTATGATCACTTTTACAACGAGAAATTTTTCGTTTAACTTTACGATAACATTAAAATGTATATTATATTTTGCACTGAAATTGCATACGAAAATTATTCGAGAAGCTGAAATAACTCGAACTTTAAGTAGGGATAGAATTCACGTCCCAAAATTCTATGCAAGCTAAAGTAGCCGGTAGAGCTATGAATATGGAATTTCAACAATGTTAGGCATATATACTAATAAAACTTTACGAGAATTTATGTGTGTTTAATATCAAAGTGTAGTAAATATATTATAATTTATACTACGCTTGGTCTCAAGGTATACCTAGATATCGTAATTAAATGTAAGTTAACTATTGATTAAGTTAACTGTTAACTGTGCAAAAAATAACTGTATTGTACTATGAAAGCATGACATACGTAGTTAATGTGTTGAAATTCAAGGTACAAATACAAGTTGATGTGAATCTAATATATATATATATATATATATATATATATATATATATATATATATATATTATAAAGGCGAAAGTTTGTATGGATGTATGGATGTTTGTTACTCTTTCTCACGTAAAAACTACTGAACCGATTACAATGAAATTTAGCACACATATAGAGGGTAACTTGGATTAACACATAGGATAGTTTTTATCCCGGAAATCCCACGGGAACGGGAACTATGCGGGTTTTCCTTTGCAAACGCGGGCAAAGCCACGGGCGGAAATCTAGTGAATTATATATCAAAATAGTTTGCAAAATCCAAAAGTGCACGCCTCTTAATTTTTTTTTAATAATTATTTATTAATTATTATTTTTGTTTATTTAATAACAATTAACTAAACCACATCGAATCAGACCCTGAAAAATGAAAGGGTTCTATTCCTGAGCATACTCAAGCGTAAGAGAAAAAAAAAGACTCGATTAGTAAAGTAGGGTGATTGCGCTGGTTTTCGTCCAGTTATGGGAGTTGCCAACTTTGTGATGCGAAATAAATATTTTGGAGCACCCTTCCTTAAACAAATAATATTTTTATTTAGTCCTTATATAGTCTTCTTTAAGATAATATTAGGTGAAAATAAATCATTTTGACGTATCTTTTTATTTAAATTATTTTCTGCAAAAGTAGGGTAAATGCTAGTTTTCGTCCAAAAAAACTGGTTTTCGTCCTAGTGTAAGCTAGTTTTCGACCACCGTGTAGAAAAAGGAGGGTAGGTCAACTATTAAGTTAAAAACCAATTACAGGTAAATATATACTTTTATTTAATCAACATCACAATTTCTCACTACCTTACAGGTTTAGTTTTACTAATAATAATCAATATAACTAGTCAACACTGAGATCTATGTAGCACTTGGCAGTCTTTATATGCGTTAGTGATGACTGTTTAATCATTCGTAATAAAGAAAGGAATGCGTTACTTACAATGTAAATGAATAAAGTAATAATTATAGGACTGAGAAATTACATCAAAAAACAGAAATATTCATTCTAATACTTTGTTTATCAAATGAAACGTACTATATTAAACACAGCCATAATAATACGTTTTAGCTACTAAAATAAACTATACTATACCTTACTGAACTATGCATTATTGTCTTACTGATGCCTTTATTCTTTAAGATTCTTCAGTGTACGTAGCGTTTTTTTTCTAGCTTTCTTAGACTCCTTCGAGGCCATCTAAAAACAATAAGATCTTTCTTAGGATACGTTGAGTAAGTAGAATAAAAAAATATTGCATTGGCAAAACAGACCTAGAATAAAAGATGATACTCAAGTGAATGATAATCAAGAAAAATACAGTGTATTATGTCTGACCTACCCCCATTTATGCCACGAATAATTGACTCTACTTCACATAAGGAGAATGATACATGACTGAATGAATGACAATATTAGGTACCTACAACACTCTGGCCCTCACCAATTATTTATAAGGAAGATACTGAATAGAAAACTTTTCAATACGTAAAAAAGACGAAAAGTACTGCAAAAGAATAGCCATTTTTAATTTTTGTCCACTCCAATACTCATTCATGGACGAAAACTGAAACGTTTAAAGCTAAATTTAGTTTTCGTCCACTTCTTTAAATATTTTTTTATTTTGGCAGCACTGACAAAGCAGTGGACGGAAACCAAAAAATCTAAACTAATAGCAATAAAGATCACTTCGGGAGAAACTATTCGGTATTTTAAAGGTCCGATACAGTAAAAAGAACCTAACAAATATTCACGTAGCTGTTTGAGTTTTCGTCCACTTGGACGAAAACCAAATATTTTGAGAATTTGGTAACCTAGTATCCGTCCACTTAATTTTTCGAAGAGTATTATAAAAAAAGTATGATAAACACTTCTAATTGCGTTTAATAGGCTTATAACTAAACATACGTACCAAAAACATTACGTTAACTAGCTAAAACAGTGATTTAACTTACCATGAACTTTTCTCGCCGGCAAATTTTTCTCTCGCGCGATGACATCTGCAAGGCACGGATGGGAAGCGGCCACTTTTACGTTAATTTTTTGAACTCTCTTCTTGTCAAATCAAATTTTGATGTTGATAGTACTGTTGCTTACACATTAAGGACCGTAAAAAGTGCAAACTTGCGCGGGAAGGTAGGTTTGTATTCAAGTTTTACGCACGTGATTGTAGCAGGTCAGTCAAATGGACGAAAACCGAAACTGGACGGCAAACCAGCGCAATTACCCTATTTCGGTCGCTATCGTGTTAACAAGAAAATCCTCCGCACATACAGACACACGGACGTCCAAGACAGAACTTTTTTAAACTGTTTTTTAACTAGTTTAAATAACAAAAATGACATCAAAAATATCATGAATGTTAAAAATAGTGTTTTTTCTTAATATGTGTGTGTATGTATTATCTTACAAGTGCAATGTATGATACATAAAGACATTTTAAGTTTGAAAAATCAGATGCTTTGCGCGAAGTGACAGTAGTACCCACCTCAACGCTTCGCTTATGAGGCGTGCAAAAGGATAACGCTAATTTTTATTTAAGAGACAAAACTGTAATTATATAAAAATAGCATTAACATCAAAAGTATGGTTCGATAAACTGTCAGGTAAATTTTTCCATACCAAACATTATTTGAAAAACATTTCCGAAAAATAAGTCTGTACCTAATCTATATCAGATTGATTGCTACTAAAATAGCCAATTTTACCTAGGTACATCTCAAATCCGACAAACAAACCAATAAAGTATACACATATTATACTATAGTATAGAGTACTACACAGTATACATCTTTCTACTCATGTGGTATACATACTACTAAATCCATAGCTACAGGGTACAGGCGTGGCAGGGGGACGGGCGCTTACGTCATCAATGACGTCATCGTGACGCGGTGCCGACCTACTTCGAGCTTACGACTATGTACAAAGCTCGGCTGTTTACTTTTAAAATGAAATACCCATTCCAGCTGTGTATAGTGATAGCGCTCGGAAAATATTTAATTATTTGTGTTAGCGTGTCCGCAGAGATTGTGTGATTTTATGTGATAATAATGAATCGCGGCTGTATTACGTGTACGGGAGGAAAGTCATGAAATTCGTATGAAGCTAACCTGTGCAAAAAATAACAGATTTTAATTTTCGGTGTCTAATTTGCTTAAGTACTGTTTATTTAGGTAGAGTCGTGCGGTGCATGGAAAATTTTCAACATATGAACATTTTGAAAATTATATAACTAATGAAAAGTGGAATTGTTAAACGGCCAGATTTCGTTCAAACTTTGTAGATTTATTTAGGACCGATGACAATACACTAATTTGATAAAATAAATAATAGTTAAAAAAAAATAAAAAACACGCATTTTATAGAAAACCGAACTAAAAGCGTGTTTTTTAGTTTTTTTAAACTATTATTTTAAGTTAAATATCGTTTTTTGTAAATTTTGTTTTTGTGTGCAACAACTTGTACAATAAAGTGTTTTCTATCTATCTATCTATCTATTGCTAGATAAAAAATATTATTACTGCTATGTAAAAAATATTAATATGAAAATGTACCTATTGGTAGGACATCTAGTATCGTACGTATATCTAACCTATGTGCTTTTTAAAAATTATAAATCTACCGATTCATCACTTGGTAATAATGTCACTGAGAGTCTATTTAACACTTTTTATGTCAATTTTCAAAAATTATAGAGAAGTTGCGACCGGCCATAAAAGTAATAAAAATAATATTTAATGAAACTAACACACTATTTGTCGTTATAAATATCTACCGAGATGCAGCTTAACTACATGTTATTTATTTGACGTATAGCTTATCATGCAATATTTATAGTTAATCCCAATTTACTGGATATTATAAATGAAGATGCACGACCTTCAATTCCAAATACTTAGAGCTCTATATTTTTTATATTACACTAGAGGTGTAGTAGTAGATTTTATTTGTGTATCATTTTAGTGATTCCGAAAACTTTAGATCGTCGATGGTTAAGATTCTGTGTTGGTACTCCGAATGATCTTGATACTTTTCAAACTTTTTACTGACTGGTTACAAAAACGGAAGTATCAAAACTGACAAATTCGCTATATTTTCCACAATAACAGTGTTCATACGTGCTATGCGCACACGCACATGAGAGCACAGTTGAGAGTCCAATTAGTCATACTGTCTGTGTTGTTTACATGTTATGTAAATCGCTCATTTACATCCACATGCCTCTGACGTAGTCATAACAATTAGATACAGAACTATTATTGTACGCTTTTAAAAGGTTAGTGAATTCGTTATTATTGAGATTTGCTAGTTTTTGAGTAATCTATACTTATATCTATATATATAAAACTCAAAGGTGACTGATATAGTGATCTATCAACGCACAGCCCAAACCACTGGACGGATCTGGCTGAAATTTGGCATGCAGGTAGATGTTAGGACGGAGGCGTCCCCTAAGAAAGGATTTTAGAAAATTCATCCTCCAAGGGGATCAAATAGGGGATGAAAGTTTGTACCATGAAAATTTATCTTTTCCACGCAGGCGAAGCTGCGGGCAACAGCTAGTTACATATAAAGCTGAAGAGTTTGTTTGGTTGAACGCGCTATTCTCAGGAACGATGTGTTAAATTATTATTAACAAAAAAATATTTCACTGTTAGGTAGCCCATTTATCGAGGAAGCCAATAGGCTATAGGTATATCTTCACGCGACTACCAATACGAACGGAGTAACGCGGGTAAAACCGCGGGGACAGCTAGTGTAGTAATTTGCTCTTTGCTCCACTACAATTTACTAGTTAGATATATAAAAGAAAAAAAAACGTATGTCGCTACCCTATCAACATATGTATGAAATAATCTTATATATAAAAATACAAATATATCAATAATCTTATATAATATAATAACTCGAGAACGGCTGAACCGATTTCGATAATTCTTTTTTTATTATATTCCTTGAAGTACGAGGATAGTTGTATTTCATTGTAGAGAAAACGTAAACATGTACCACGGGCGAAGCCGGGGCGGACCGCTAGTATCAGGATAAAAGAATTGTATGTTAATCCAAACTTTCCTTGACTTTCTTCTTTGGTATACGGTATACCTAATTTAACATGTTTCAGAACAATAGAGTACTTTGAAAATATCTGGACTACCACATTTAAACCTACCAATCACTAGCATTCATAAAGGTATCACTACCTATAACTATTTTCCGAATTAAAAAAGCACAAGGTACCCCTGGAAGTCTGGCTAGCAGTTTCAAAGACCTAACCAATGAATTAATGCATAAATTATCCTCATTCTATGTAGGTAACCCGCAAAGCGTGTAGATAAAATCACAACGATATCCTTACTTAAGGTAATTTTTTAATAAGCTCCAGTAATCTGGATTCAAATCTTAATTGCTTAATTACAATGCGTACTTAAGCAAATAAGAACGCTTTAACCTCATTTCAAGATCGAGAGATAATTTTCCTTTTGTTACCGCTTAATTACTAAAATATCAAGATTGTTGGAGCTTTGCTAAATATTTTTGTGCTTGACGCAGCGCACGATTTGTTACCGTGGTTTCATTTTTATTTGACTGCAACAAAAATAATAATAAAAAAACTGGAAATATAGGTAAATGTCTAAAATATTTTAAAATTTTATTAAAATATTAGTACTAGCTGCCAGAGATGACGATTTTCTGTCCTGTTTTCGAGTTGCCTTTCCAACCTTCCTTATTCTTAAAAACTTCGCCGTTCTCGAGTTTTACGCTTAGCAACAAAGTTGGCAAGTCTTTTCTATTACTTATATAGTTTTGAGCATCGCTACAGGAAAGTGTACGATTTTTTTCTATTTATTTGTTAACTAATCTCCATTGAAATTAGATTTATAAGAAGTACCTACAGCACATTACAAAAAGCACTTTAAATCGAATGAATCATACAAACGAAACATTCCTCTTTAAAAATTATCTAAAAAACGTTGAAAATAAACAGACTGGGTGTCGCGCGTATGAATCAAGATTAAAAATAATAAAATAAAGATGGCGGCTTGTTAACAGCTGTTACGAATGAGGTGCAGGTGAAAATGCGCTTTGATGCTGTGCCAGCTCTTTGCGAGTGATTTCCGTATTAGATTGATCAATGAATATATCTTTTGAGACTTTCATGCAAGCTCGTTATTGGAAGGATAGAAATTCTGTGTAGGTATTGAATAACTTGTATATGTATATGTAGACTATACCTAGTGTACCTATCTATTAGATTATTTTATATTACTGCACCGATGCAATGGTACAATCCTACAAAGTTAGTGTATAGAAATTAAAACATACCTCGGTCATCATTATTAATTATTGAACTTTCGTCGTAATTTATTTGTATATTCTCTTTAAGAGAAGCAAAATCAATTTTACAGATAAACTATAAATTACCAATTACTCACGAAATTGTTCTGAATTTTTGAAGCCTGTGCATAATAAATTGTATTTAATTCCATTATATATTATATGTATAACTAGATTTCCGCCCGCGGCTTCGCCCGCGTTTGCAAAGGAAAACCCGCATAGTTCCCGTTCCCGTGGGATTTCCGGGATAAAAACTATCCTATGTGTTTATCCAAGTTACCCTCTATATGTGTGCTAAATTTCATTGTAATCGGTTCAGTAGTTTTTACGTGAAAGAGTAACAAACATCCATACATCCATACATCCATACAAACTTTCGCATTTATAATATTAGTAGGATGGTCGGTAATTTATATTATGAAGATTTAATTAATTTTCATCGTTATGAAAGTCAATATTTGCCAGCACTTCCAATAAGGTTGGAACAACTAATAACTTAAAATTACCTCATGTAGCTGACAAATAAACCGTCCTTCAGTTTAAGTGAAAGAACTCCACTATTTCATGGAAACTATCTATCCATTTTTGGTCTTAAAAACAAAGCATTTATTCAACAACACATCCCACAGGCCGTCCCGACTGTGGTTTCTGTTTGTGCAAATTCTCCTCTAAAATGTGGAAAGTCAAAGCGGATTTCCCAAATATTTCGCTAGAGCATAAAGCAGCTGACAGTTTGAAAATAATTTGAGCGAATACTCTGAACTTTTGACAAGCACGATGGCCCCGGAAAATATTTAATTACTATTGTGGCAAATCGGTTTATCGCACAACGAACTATTGTGTTTATAGATTTTAAAGTTAATTTGGTGTAAAATTAAGTTTGTAGGTATGTTATTTTAGAGGCATTTTATGATGTAGGTACAGAGTAATCTACATTTAAAAAAAATGTGTGCGTGTACTAGTGTACACACGTAAGAAGTGAAACTTCTTTATGACCTTATTGTTCAAAAAATAATTCACTATATACAACTTTACAGAAATACGTCGAATCACGCGTGGTAGGGATAAGAAAAAGATGGCGCGAAACGGAAAAATGTCACGCGTAACGTAAAAATGTTACACTAAATTTTTTTCACAACCCCGATAAAGAAGTTTCACTTCAATAAATATCATATTAATCGAGCTCAACGTTTTCAACGTTATAAAAATGTGTAGGTATAGTATAATAGTATTGTTTCCTGCAATTACACTGAATCTTCTCCATAATAAAATGCTATTGTTCTAGTAGAAATAAATGTAAAATGCTTTACCAATGTAATGAAATGGAAACTTCTACCCTATTTACTATTTGTACGAAGTCTAATCAAGAGAAAGTGGATACAATTTGAATAAAAGAAACAAGCATTTATTTGAACATACGTTAAATGGGAAAGGTCAGAATTCACACGTGTTTTATTGATAGGTACTAATTTATCACTATTTTTTTAAAAAAATTATAAATTTTCAGAATTCAGCCAAAAAATTAAATTGAAAGTCTTTTGACTGTCTGCTTTTAGGACTAACGTACATCACGGTTTTGGATGAAATTTGCAAATTGCAACCCCTAAATGCTTGAAATATAAGGATTGTGTTTTTCACGGGTGAAACCACGGGGCACAACTGATTCAAATACTAACTAAACTAAACTTAATACTTTATACATCTTCGTGTAGGCGACTACATATTATATTAATCGCAGATTAAAATGTATGTTATTCTTACGACCCAATTGTTCCAAGGCAGGTACATATGTAACAAGTAGAACTAGATTGTATTTAATATTTATGTACCTTGTATTAGGTAATTCTTACTGAAGTAACACGTAAGGCTATAACTTGAACTTTTTTATTTATACCATGTTTTATAAAGTTGTGAACTTTTATAAAAAACGTAGTAAAAACATGGTTTGTGAGGCAGGTAATAATATGTGAATTGTGATATTGTTCATTTCATAATACTTTTTTTTCCAAATTGAACTGTAATAATAAAAACAAAAGTAAATAAATAAAATATAACATTTTATAAAAATATTTTACGTAGTTTTGTATCTCACGTTACTATAAGCTCTACTTAGGTACATAAACAAAGTCATAAACTGGCGAAAGGAACAATCATAGATTATGATCTTTACTGTTGTATGTTCTTATTGCTTGTCTAGATCATAATTCAAATCAAACTTATATCTCTTTCATCATATCTTTCTCTGAGGCTTAAATATACTTAGATAGTTGGTGTCAAAACCTGGAAACCGCGGCGTGACTCGCTTGATAGCCTATTCAGAAGCCTATAAATATGATGATTCAGGCAATAATCTATCACTATACCTTTCATACAGATCAGCCCCCCTAGTCAAGTGGCTTTCTGTTAGCGTAGCGTTCAATAGAATAGACTACGAATGTATGAGATTGACGTAGGCTGTAAATAAACGTAGCTACAGGTTACGTCAATCTCATACATTCGTAGTCTATTCTATTGAACGCTACGCTAACAGAAAGCCACTTGACTAGGGGGGCTGGACCTTTCATACATTATTACAAACTTTCGCGCTTATAATATAAACAGGAATCAGTATTAGGATTGTTCTTAACCCGTAAAGTATAAGCATAGTGTATTCATGTAACAATAATCAACCTAACTCAAATTCAGTGGAAGGCTTCATCAAGCCATACTCAAATTCAAACTCAGGGAAGTTGAGTAGTTAATATTAAGTCCCATACACTAAGTTTGAGCTCATTCAATAAATGCCAGGACAAAAGCATTCACTTTGAAACAAGTAATACGAGTTTAAACTTTAAGTAGTTGCGACTAGCATTTTTCTATTAAGAGTTTCTTTAGACATTTACCGACTATCATGAATACCAAGGGTTACAGGCAGAAGCGTAGCGTGCCTTGGCGGGGCCCCGTATAAAAATTTGTTTGGGGGCCCTTAGGAAGGGTAAAGATTTCTTACAAAAGCGCACGTTGGGGGCACCCTTGGCGCGGGGGCCCCGTATAATTGATACGGCAGATACGGCGGTAGCTACGCCCCTGGTTACAGGGTGTATTCTTAATCTAAGTAAATTATGCTAGTGATTTTGATATTTCTATAAAATACTAGCAAACCCGGCGAACTCCGTTTTGCCACCAGATGGCTTCGTTTTATGTAATATTTCATTTTTTTCACTTTTCTCTTGAAATTTTCCCCGAATTTTCTTTGCTATAAACCTCACGGAGCCCGAGACCTTTCCAATGAATGCAAAACCGTGGAAATCGGTTCGTGCGTACTGGAGTTATAGCGTCAGGAAGGAAAACCCGACTTATTTTTATATAGTAGATAGTTTAAAGCTCTTCAGCAGGAAATTGTTTTAAAATCATTTCTTTTAATACAATATAGCTAAGAAGCGTGAAATATTGGTAAGAAAGTTATTTTTATATTTATCTTCAATTCGCTTGCAGTCTGTACCAGTGTCCAGTATCAATTAAAAAATATATTATCAGTTCGTTAAAAAAAAATATAGTTAGTGCTCATTGCCTACTTACATTATACATATATAGGTAGATTATCATCATTTTTTTTTCATAATTAAGCAATCAGGGAGTCAAATAATAACCTAAGAATCTAGTTTATTTTGTTTGACTATAAAATAAACAAAACATTTCAATATATTATGATATTACGTTGGCCGACAGCCATTACGATAAAATACAACAAATAAATATCTTAGCAGTACAGGGCTGTACTCACAAGTTTTATAAATCAAGACAACAAAATACTGCACTACTATTTTCGTATAGGCGCTACCAACGTTGACAAGAGAGAATTTTAGTATAGTTGGTTCTTTGATATATATTGGTTCTTGATGTAATTTCACTTATTTCGATGACATTTTAATTATTTTGAAATAAAAAATTGCGTATGGCACCTATTTAACAACGAAAAAATCTTGCAATAAAAAATGTATGTCTGATGGATCTATCTAAAGGCAAAAGATTAAAAATAAAGCGTTAATAAATGACTTTAAATTACGGATATTTTCCTATGCGCACTAATAAACGCAACCACTACCGCCAGCCAGACAGCCGGCAGCCCGGACTCTAACCGAAATAGCAAGAGAAACAGTAGGTATATCAAAAACCCAACTATGTATACTAAAATGACTATTTTTAAAACGTTAATAGCTCCCGTACCATTTTAACAATTTAGAACAAAACTTAAATAATTTGGAAAATCCAAAAGTGCACGCCTCATAATTTTTTTTTTAATAAATATTTATTAATTATTATTTTTGTTTATTTAATAACAATTAAACCACATCGAATCAGACCCTGAAAAATGAAAGGGTTCTATTCCTGAGCATACTCAAGCGTAAGAGAAAAAAAAAGACTCGATTAGTAAAGTATTTCGGTCGCTATCGTGTTAACAAGAAAAAGGATCCGCACATACAGACACACGGACGTCCAAGACAGAACTTTTTTAAACTGTTTTTTAACTAGTTTAAATAACAAAAATGACATCAAAAATATCATGAACGTTAAAAATAGTGTTTTTTCTTAATATGTATGTGTATGTATTATCTTACAAGTGCAATGTATGATACATAAAGACATTTTAAGTTTGAAAAATCAGATGTTTTGCGCGAAGTGACAGTAGTACCCACCTCAACGCTTCGCTTATGAGGCGTGCAATAATGTCACTAAGTTAAGAATACTACTGAGCTGATCCGGTAAATGTTGTATTGGCATAAAAATTTGGCTGGACTTTGTCGCATCAATAATCTCTTTACAAGAACTTTTGCTACTACAATTTAGACCAGAAATTCATAGTAAGCATATAATACAAGTGGTTAAAATAACGCAGATACTTCAAATAACAAAATAAAAATAACGATAAAAAATCCTAGAAAACTCCAATCTATAACAAATACAATTTACGATCTATTTAATTGTATAATACAAGTATAATAGATAACCTAGAACTAGAACCATCGTACTATTCAGCTTTACAATGTCAATTGCTTTTACAATGATCACGTCAATTAGATGATGCAAGCCAAGCAAGTACATTGAATAACATTACGTATTAATCTGTAACTAGACATTGTTGATATAAATGACAATTACGTGGAAAAGTACAATTTTTTTAATAAGTAGACATATTTTTTAATTATGCCGAAGTTTAAAATTTTTTCGCTTTAAAGGAGTAGAACTAGAAGGTTGTCTGCAGCTACGCCACGGTTGCATCGAGATTAAAAAAAATAGTCACTATGTAACTCAGTATACATATAGCTTTCAAAAATAAAAAATTGGTCTTGTACTCTTGGTGTCACGTCAAAACAAAAACGACGTGTGGCACTCGGGGACTGCCGCAGTACAGCTATTGCATTATGCATAGCATGCCTTCAAGCAACATCTCCGTGTCCGTCGGAGTGGGGAGCGTGAGGTTTTTTCGTTACGGAATTTCTCGATTCGGTCCCCGCGGTCAAGGCCCGCGATAGAAGCTATGCAATAGAATAAAAAAAAACTTATATTTCGTATTTATAACGTCACTACTTTGACTAGTCAAAAATTAGTCGCAGTAAAGTTTAGTATGCAATCTAGAAATGTCGATCTCAATGGATTTGAGGATTTGAAATGGGATTATTTGGAGTGCGACATGAAAAGGCCTTCTTCTTGGGGATTAGGGATTGTTCCCCTTAAAATCATTATGCGAAAATCGAAATTCTACCTGGGATAGGAGCTTAGTTTTTGCGATTCGGTGTGGACATAGTATGTATAACTTATCTACAATACTCTGCTTAATGTCAATCTTATCGTATAGATTGTATCGTCATTGTAGATCTTCTAGATTTTTTACCTTATTTTTTATTTAATCCTTTTTATTTTACTACTTGCTATACCTAAGCAAATTTGAGGAAATATCCTAAACTCAGTAAACACTTAACTGGTTACTGAAATTTGGTTTGTCTAAAAAAATGTTGTGATTTTATTCCTACTACTACGTGTTTCTTTTCATCTCAAGTTAATTGGCACCTCTTCGAGACAAAAACTCCAATACAGAATCCAAAACATTTTCATGATCAAAACCAAGGGATCACACATATCATATTCTAGGTGTGATAGGAAATTAGACCTTATGATATTCGAGTTTACGGCTAATTACCGTGTGCCTTGCGCCCTCAGGCCAGGGCCGGCCTGACCTACTTCCGACCAATGACGCACGTTGTACGTCATCTTTTGTCTTACCTCCTCTTATTATATAATTATGTCATTATCGTAATAGTACTATTATATGAGTTGCATTATGTACTTAGTGATAAGGGAATTTGTTTTGGTAGGATATGTAAATATTTATTAATTAGTAGTGTAGGCATTATAGTAAAAATATGGAGCTGGAAAACAGAATTAAGACACCCTAAAAATTTTTATTGTGAAGAAGATTATGCAGAGTGTAACACGATGAAAATTTAAATCAATAAACATACTTCTTGTGTCATGTGTGTTATTGAGTGAGAAGATATGTAAGTAATTATTTTCTTCTGATTGTTTTTTGGCTTGCGTTCACATTCTCCTAGGGGATTGCTTAGTATTTATTACTTATTAGACTCTATAAGCTGTCCTATAAGATGGTTGAGCCAACATTTTATACGATAAAATAAAGCCTATGAACATATTGTATGTATATTATTACGATTTCTATCAGAAATTTTATTTACATTGTTATCCAAATTAATAAAAACTTGTTAATTAAAATAAAGTTTTCGTTTGATGAAGAGATTAATTTGTTGGTAGACAGTAAAATGTCAGCTGTTCATAACAACACAATATTGCAATATATAAAATGTACACAGTAACTAAAATTAAGCGTTGTGACAATTAAGAGTCATTTAAAATTAGCCACGAAAATTAGTTCTGCTAGTCAGGCGGAGATTTCTTGAGCATCTCATTTCGGCACAATGCCACAGCCTTATGAAGTTTATTAATTATTAATTTTGTTGTTAATTTAGTTGTTATAACTAATAACATTTCCTGTTATGGGTCCTCTGCACAATAAGCAGCTTTGGGCGAGTGGAGGCAATCACGATAGTGTAGAGGGCCTAAATGCTATCCATTTAGGCCCTCGCGGGTCCATTACGATTTATTACTTGTTTATTTAAAGGGGCTAAGTATGATTTGATAGTGTAGAAAGCACTTTGCAGTGACCTTTTTACATTGTTTGTATAATTTAAATTACGACGAAGGAAAATAAACACCGCCCACAAATACCTAGTTAAAATAATAAATACACTGTTTAAAAGGGATTTAGATATGTATGTAGCAAAGTATAAACATCAGTGGTTTATATTTGGAAAAGGTTTTAAAACATAGGTACTAATTCTAAATATATAAATGTTTGATAACATTTTTTGTTTTAATAAATACTTTATAATCTTCGTCCTGTTTTAGAATATTGTACCTATATATTATATACTAAACAATTTGTATTTACAAAACAATTACTAAAATGATACAGACTATAAGGATACAGATATTCTCTTCATACTATGAAATTTAAACAAATAATTGATTAAAATTAAAGCAATTAATTGATAATGCGATGTAATTATTACTGATAAGAGTAGACACATATTGTTAAATTAATAATTTATACCAAAAAGGTAGTTGGGAATACCTAAAACAGCAGCGATTTAATTTTACTCCGACCTATTCGCAATCATTTTATAGATCGTAGAAGAAGGCTTTCTTCAACGATTGGATTCAATTTTAATTCTTTATAAGGGTGATCATTATCATCATAGGAACAATTTTTTGTCTTGGCTAATAGTTGAGTACTTATAGGTTCCTAAGTCGTTTTAGCCTAGGGCCCCATAAATTCACGATCCGCCCCTGTCTAAGGCAGTTTATAAGTCTTGTACTTATTGCCTATTATTGTACTTTAATTTATAAATTAAAGATGTGTAGAATCGTGTGACCATGGTTGTATCTATGAAAATAACACTTTCACATACTATTTAAATCAAACGCATGCTTACGATGCATTTATTCCTTTAGCACTCCTCAAGATGCAAACAGTGAAAGACGTTTTCCTGTTCAATTGGTATGAACTATGCCGTTGTTTTCATGTTTACGTGAATTAAATTGTACTTAGGTTTTGTTATGCTTTGAATTTACTATCATTGCTGGCATAATATAATCCAATATATATAACTTTAGAAAGAAAGAAAGAAAGAAAGAAAATTTCTTTCTTCTTTCTATATATAACTTTACTATGTTAGGTACTCAATCTGTTGAATATTTTCAGTGGAAACTGTAAAGAACTGAGAAATTCATTCGATATTTTGACCACGAAATACAAATCATAATCATACTAGAAAGAATTGTTCTCAAATAGTATCTAATAAGACAATTTCCGAGAGAGAAAACGAGAGCAGTTCAGTAAGCATTTTGTTAACAAGAAAGCATCATCTAGTTTTGTCGATTTTACGAAATTCTTATTTTTACTTCATTCATTTTTTTTGGAATGATTATTTACTATTATTAAAATTTACTTCATTATTTTTGTAAAGGCTCATTTACGATGAACAATTTAACTACCCATATAACGACTTACTAACTTACTAAAAAAGAAAAATCATTACCCCCTACCTGTATGATTTATAAAGCGTAGTAACTTCTCTACACTATACAGCGTAAACAACGACATTTCTGTAGTAAAATTAAGTTTTCCTGACTTTAGTACCGTGGTCCGTGACCCACATAGCTGGCAAGGTGTGACGCACTTACAACGTCACTCTTCTTATCCAGACTTTTGTCTAGACAACAGATGTGAATATTTATTATGCGTTAAAAACTAATTTGTTCGAGCGGAAGATGTTGAAAGCGTAGAGTGTATTATAGACCGGACTCTCAGTGGAGTTTCGTTTGCAAAAATCGCGGACCTAAATCTGACTTCTGATATATATTGTATAGATCCCAGACATCCTATAGACAGATGTTGCCAACCAGTTTTGTGGTCCCCCTGCCCGCACCCCGGTAATTAAATATGGCATACAAAGATAAAAATAAAAATTTCCAAAACATGCCGTGTGGGATATCAAATGAAAGAGCTTATTGAGTAGATCACGAATATATAGCATACTATATACATTTCTTACACTTTCTCTAAGATTTTTTAGAAAATTTACGAATATGGTCCATTTTTGAGTTAACTTTAAACCACTATAGATTGAAAACTCATGAATATATTTTTTAAATTATTATTTTAAATAATTAACAATAGTCCATTGTTTACGATTCAATATTTCGTACAGTGAAATAGTTGCATGGGGGAGTGGGGGGAGCATTCAAAGATGGCGAGTATATTTTCAAGTTCATATAGTATATAGTTATTTTCATCAAATCCACCACATAGCTCACTTATATTATATTACGAACTATTGAATCATAAACAATGGACTATTGTTAATTATTTAAAATAATAATTTAAAAAATATATTCATGAGTTTTCAATCTATAGTGGTTTAAAGTTAACTCAAAAATGGACCATTTTCGTAAATTTTCTAAAAAATCTTAGAGAAAGTGTAAGAAATGTATATAGTATGCTATATATTCGTGATCTACTCAATAAGCTCTTTCATTTGATACCCCACACGGCATGTTTTGTAAATTTTTATTTTTTTCTTTGTATGCCATATTTAATTACCGGGGTGCGGGCAGGGGGACCACAAAACTGGTTGGCAACATCTGTCTATAGGATGTCTGGGATCTATACAATATATATCAGAAGTCAGATTTAGGTCCGCGATTTTTGCAAACGAACATCTCCTTGGAGCCTGCTCTATTATGAAGACTTTAATTTTTCTCAATACATTAAGTTTGTGCATAATTCAATCGAATTGTGCTGAGTAAGCTCAATTCAATAATGCTGAATTAAAGTTTTCCAATTGACTTAAACAATAAATGCCTCTATAGAGCTACGATTCTAAGAACGAAAGATCGAGATTTGTCTACTCACAGCACAGTTCTGTGTAGATACAGTGCAATTTGTAAATGGTAGTATAGCGCCCGGCAAACTTCTTGGCCAAAAAGTAGCGTGGTGGGGGAAGTTTGCGCATCAAGTTTTAGTACATTTTTATATGCTATACAAGATGATTTTTATTATAGGTTTGACATGTATATTCAATATACATATTATATATATACTATATGTACCTATATTATCTACCACAACATTTTACAAGAATCAATATGTTGTCCCCCTATACAAATAGGTACCTACGTTTGTTTATATCAAACATTCCCTTACCCTTCCCTAAAACAGAAATCCTTTCACAAAGCTTCTATTACCTTTTCACTTATCACACACAGCCTGTAGTCTATGTAGTCTTAGGCGTAAGCCTTCTACTGTGTATTGACTCAATACTATTGAAAATAAACATGTGGTATAAACTATAGCTTCCAATCCAATTTTCCAATACATGCTATCGACAACTGGCTCAACTGCCGCGGAAGTTGAATGCATTTCCTACATATCCTTACTGTTTGAACTAAGTTGTTTCGTATGCGAACCAATCATCGTAGTTCAAAGCTTTTTGTTTACTTTTACTTGTATAAAATGTTCCTTTTTTATCTCCTCTATAATTTTAATATAAGCAGTTTTTATTGGACTCTTATTAATCTGGAATTTGAATCTTCTTTTATATTTTAACGCAATTCAAATAGCCAATAAAACTCAAAATATAATTCGCGCATGTCAGTCTCAATAAAAATAATTACCCAAGTAGATGGGTAGGTGTAGCGAGAATTTGCGGCATCACAAACAAATAATTAAATTAAATCACCTCGAAGTATTAGCGGTGTTATTATGTGTCGATTGGCGTGTAGCCAGACGAAACTTCCAATGGTTTATTTTTCAGCATTAAATAAGAGTAATAAGCGGTAAGACGCTCGATGTATGGATTCAATAAATAATATTCTTGAGGGCTTTTGGTTTGATGAAACGGATTAACCACCTGATCAAGTGTGCAAGTTATTAGAGTTCGTAATTAATTATGACTGGCTTTAGCCAGGAGTATGAAGCCAAAATGATATGTAGAATTATTATTCAGCTTTGTAATTGTTAGAATAAAATATAAATAGCGATGTTCACACCACCTAGAGCACACTTGAAATGAAGGAACTGATGCTATATAGGAAAAGTGTGGATTATGTTTTAAATTTTATGGGATAACGTACCTATAAGGATAAAATTTATGTTCAACCCGTCACGGGGGTGTTGGATGCAATTTAAGTTACAACTCCGACAATTTTAGGTCATATTAAAGGATTTCGGTACATAGGTACTATATCTATATTATTATATAGCATAGATCTTATTAACTACATAATTTTTTATCTCTTCAAGAATGTAGGTACAATACATAAGTATCTAACATAACAACTTCAATTGTTAATTGGTTGTGGGATACATTACAAACGTATTTTATTGTACATTATATATAGTCCGGGATACATCGCCCATTTTTGCAAGTGATTACTATCAAGCTAATTTTTCGTGAGTAGCTTTATTTTGATGAGATGCCCAATAATTTCATGAACGAAACTCTCGATTGTGGTAGCTTACAGAGGTAACAAGGATAAAATTTTTTGATTTGACGGTTCTCAAATATTTATTACGCAATTTGTAGGACAATATGTCTGTTGAATTATATAAGTATTAAATAAGTGAAAATAAAAAAATCAGCTGGTTACTAATCATTTATGATGACTTCGTTATCGATACACATTGGAAAGGGGGACTCTTTGATCAAACCATAGATTTTGTAGGACAAATATTTTTTCGAATAATTTAGATAATTATCTTGAGATTGAACAAAAAAAAACATTCAGTTAGTAATTAATATTTCAGAACCATCAAATCAAAATATTTTACCCTTGTTTCCTCTGGTAGCTACCACAATCGAGAGTTTCATACATGAAATTATTGGGCATCTCATCAAAATAAAGCTACTCACGAAAAATTAGCTTGATAGTAATCACTTGCAAAAATGGGCGATGTATCCCGGACTAATAGTACAATTATTGCAATAATAAATTATTACGAATACTCTTCTTCATTCTACCGGGATCTAAATTATCCTTTACCCGGCTGATACCTACCCGAAACGGATAATGCATTAAAAATAAAGGATATCCGCCCACGGTTTAAAGGTGAGGGATGTAATAATGACGGACTCTGAATTTTGTTGATGTATATATATATATACATATATGTACAATTATTATGAAAATGTTTATGAATTTTTATATATAAAACCAAATTATATTTATAAAAAATATAATTTTTTTTTATAAAAAAATATATATTGTAAATAGCTATACTACTGAGTCTGTGAGATAGAAATTAGTCTATCTATTTATGTATAGGATAGCATTGATTCATTAGTTCATGAAGAAAATTCATAATTCAATAGATAAAAATAGTGGACAATGCCAATACAAAATTTACAGAAAATGCATTGTTCATTCACAATATCCACTTAAACATTGTCTCTTTATTTATGCATATTACCCACTACCGACTACGTATCTATACATATAATAAATCTGTAGAAGGGTCAATTCTGTACATTGAAAATATTGAAAAAAATAAATAGTAAAAATAAATAGTAGTATAGGGTGTTACTGGATCGATACCAAACCCAAATACTTATGTGATAAAAAAAATTGTTGTCGTCTGTCTGTCTGTATGTGAAGGCATCACGTGAAAACTAACGGTTTGATTTCGATGAAACTTGGTATAATTATACCTTATTATCCTGGGCATAAAATAGGATACTTTTTATCCGGTAAAAATACGTAGAAAAAAAAATAAATCTTAATTTTTCCGCGCGGACGGAGTCGCGGGCGGAAGCTAGTATTTAATAAAGTTAACCACTACTGTCCAATGAATTAACGCTGCAGTGCTGTGACACGAATCCCGTTGCCAAAAGCATTTCATTGTCTTCACTGTTGCGTGATGCTGTTCGAATTATTGACCTAAATCCTAATCGAAAGGGATGTGTTGACTGTATTGTTGGACATTAATTGGTACGTAATTACGACGTTGATTGTAGAGTAAATAAGAGTATAAAGCGCGTCACACACGGTGAAGATACTATAATATTTTATCTTAAGATAATGACCCACAAAATTTCGGGTCATTTGTAACATGATGGCGGTTCTTCAGGGGTCTTAGTACGCAATGACAAAAAGAAAAATGATGGTCAGAACGCTGATACCGGATACCTTAAGATACTGCAATATAAAACATTACAGTATCTTAAGATAAAATATTATCTATAGTATCTTCACCGTGTGTAACGCGCTTAAGTGAATGTATATGCATGTATCGTAAGGTAATAAAACTATTAAATAACTAGCGATTTTACCAGCATTGCTCCGCTCCTTTTGCTCTTAGCATGATGATATATAGTTCTCGGTAAATGGACTAACTAACAGTAAAATAACTTTTCAAATCGGACCCGTGGTTCCTGAGATTAGCGCATGCAACCAACAACATCTTTCAGCTAAAAATTTTTACAAGCGAAAGCAAGTGAGGCCAGAAGAATTCAATATTATCTCAATTTATGGTATGATCTAAAGCTATGATTAACAAGATATTAACTAACAAAGATATCCACAATATACTGCTTCTTCTTTAAACACTGCGTTCTCTATATCTTTGTACCAGAAAACTTTGGACCAAGTAAGATTGAAGAAATGCTTCGACTCACTTCAGGTAAGGAGCTTTGAACTCTAAGGCAAATCGACATTTCAATAAACACAACACAAACATTTAGATTGCATATCATCAAGTAAAGTCCACATCAAATCTCCTGAGCAGGTAGATGGAACATTCGGGACCATTACACACATAACTCGATTCATTAGTTATATAACATGGCATGAGCGCTTCCTGTCCCCGAGGATGTTGTTCTAGACGAGATATTATCATGATAAATATACAAATGTATATTGTATATATACTAATTCGTGTGCCAACTTCGGTAATGGGTGAGTTCAAAATTCTATTGGTCAAAGTAATATCTGAATCAAAACTTTGATCTTCCATATCATGACGGGTATATTAACTTCATACTTCTTCAAGTCTTTGAGATTTGTATAAAATTGTCAATAATATAAGTTGAATTTAAAAATTAATATAAGCTCAGTTGTTTTGCGTCACAAGGAAGGACACGCTGTGCAACGCTGCTACGACGCCGCTGCGACAGAACAACGTTACGGCGCCGCACCGCTCGTGTGCCCACTGACACGGTGAAATCTTAGCGGTGCGGCGCCGCAACGCATCGTGTGCCCGCGCCCTAAGGGCGGGGGCACACGATGCGTCGTGTGTCCTTCCTTGTGATGCAAAACAACTGAGCGGTGCCGCTCCGACGTCGCACCGCATTCACCCCTCCCCGCCTCGTCTTGGTGGTTACAAGTCCGGTGCGGCGCCGGAGCGCATCGTGTGACATGCCACAGATATTTCTATGTAAGACGACGCAGCGACACCGCTCCGGCGCCGCACCGCCGCCGCAACGCATCGTGTGCCCCCGCTCTAAGAGTCAAGCTTTATCACCCGATATTTTGGTTTGAAGAAAATGACGTTTGACCTTGCCACTTCCCATAAAATAGTCGTCACACGCCTCGTTACCTAATGGCTATTCTCGCGATAATAAATAATATTTATTATAACTGAACACCGGCATATCTATTTTCGTGCCAATATATTTTAGTCGATCGTATTTGATAAATAGATTTTCAGTCAATAACTCATAATCATCAATGAAGAAACACTTCGTAACATTTAAAACAAATAAAATTATTTTTTGTAATTATTCCACAGGTTCCTTAGGTTCCAGTAGATCTGGAATTAGATTTTTTTCCAAATGATTGTTACTGTATTCTACCTGATTTCCCAGGTTAAAGTATAATGAAGTGTCCACTGTGTCCACAAAATTTCCACGTATTCTGGACACGTGGAAATTTTGTGAAGAATAATAAAAAATAACAACTAAACATTTCATATCGGTAATTAATCTTTTCATTGTCGGACATATTAAATTTCCACCGCAACAACATAATCCAAGAAGTGAATAAAAATATTCCGTATAGTGTTCAATAGGATCTATCACATAACTTCAAATATATAACAGGATTGCACCATTTCTGACAAATATCACCCGGAAAAATTTCATTATATCCGACGAAGAAACTGCAGAAGTGTAAGAAAATTTTATATCTTCAAAGCGCTGACGTAGAGTTCCGCACATCGAGAGAATAACATTTTAGTGACCAATTATTTTAAAGGCCAATTGAATATTCTCGTAATTGTGATAAATATGACACCGCGCTGGTCCCAATTGACCAATGTTGTCAATTATTCATAAACTTTATACTATCCACAATTTAAATAATAACTTGTAGGTACTTTCTACTTGCTCCTTTGGGATGACTTCCAACGAATTAATTAGGTTTCCAACTTTAAGCCATGTCGGAAATGGTTCCTGGCGTTTGTTACAATAAAGTGGCTATAAAAAAACCACAACGAAAGATAAAGTTTGTACACCACTATATGACAAAGCTTTTTAAGAATTGGGTCAGTTTTTATTCAAGTTCAAATGTTTTAACGGTCTGATAAATAGCAAATTATAGACGAAATGTACTTGACTCATGACTGTACTAGACCAAATTTTGGAGAAAAACAACCAAGTACACTTGACGAAAACTATTCCAAATTAAATTCACTATTAAAGTATTGAGTCATCACGTCATTTTAATCGATATTTTCTTACATTAGCGATTAATTGAAAATGTACGGGACGGTAAGATTATAACTGAACGAACTTTAAATATGAACAAACCGTACCCATATTAATGCTGGAATTCTTTTTGACATTATCCTAATGACTCTGCCAGTTGCCACGTACAGGACATTAGCAGACCCACGAATGTATAACCATTCAAGATATATATCATATTACTAGCTGCGCTCCGCGGTTTCACCCGCGTGGCTCCGCTTCTGTTGGTATATATTATCTTTCCTCGATAAATGGGCTATCAAACAACGAAATATTTTATCAAATCGGACCAGTAATTCTTGAGATTAGCGCGTTCAAACAAACAAACAAACTCTTCAGTTTTATAATATTAGTATAGATTAGTATTCTCGTGTCACAATGTTAGTCTGCATACTCCTCCGAAACGGGTGGACCGATTCTCATGAAATTTTCTGTGCATATCGGGTAAGTCTGAGAATCGGCCAACATCTATTTTTCATATGTACCACGGGCGAAGCCGGGGCGGACCGCTAGTATTAGTATAGATTAGTATAAAATAGATAAAATGCCCAACAGAATCTCAAGACTAGCCACGTTTAAATTAAGATCTATCTCCAATACACATTGTTTTTCAGTGACTAACTCCAATTCCCCAAGACAAATATTCCACATTTCGTATTGTCTACACGACTCGTTTGCAAATAGTTGCCAACAACAGCATGATTGATTGTGACAAGCCTCATTTATGAAGCAATTCGTGTAGAGTTAAGACACTTGATATATAATTGGATCGCAGTACATTTTTAACGATTAATTTGCTATTCATATGAATGGAGTTCAGTTTGACACAGTTTATCTCTTTGTTAGACTGACGAATTCGTTTTGATAAGTCTTGTTGAAGTTTTACGCACGTGCCTTTTGCTTCGTTGGGCACAATATGGTAGTATTTTGAGTGAATAAGTTTTGGAAATAAATAAGATTCTGAGAGAATACTTCGTGTTTCGAAGTTTCCATAATTATCTGGCGAAAATTAACTCTTATTAAGTTAATAAGTTTCAGTCAAACATTGAAGTGTATTTCATTCGTTTAAACATTCTTATAATGGCCATGTCCCTAGTGGCCCGTACCACTGTGTCTGAGGGCGTGGTTCGAACACAAAGTCTAGAAAAGTACTGTGTGAATAACGTAATTTAGAGCGTAATAGGCACAGGTAATAGGATATTTCAAATTTCAATGGTCTGTATTTACGAAAAAGTTTACTTATGCCCATCTCGTTTTCGTTGTATCTTCATTTCTACAGATCCGAGGATAACCTTAAGTAGCTTCAGCCTTTAGGTAGTTACACATTTAATCTTATGACTCAAGAACCACTGAATGAAATGGGTTTTGATTGCATTAGGATAATAAGAGAAGACGTGAAGAAATAAAAAACTAACAAAAGCACGTCTACTCGGTCGGAGTCGGGGCAACAAGCTAGCTAATAATATAATTGCCTATTATTAATCGTGTGACAAGATAAATACTGCCTCGTGACAAATAATTGATCGACTAATATTTCTAAACTGTCTTATAACACGACACAAACTATTTTAATATAAATAAATGTAAGGTATTAAATCATTGGGTCTTTGTAAATTGTTTGTAGGTAAGTATATCATATTGTTTAACTTTACATTTTCATTTTAGATTGGGTACTATATTTTTTTAAACGATCTCTTACGAAACTTTCAAGTCGATTTAAAAGATTAAACTCATTTTGTTAATACCTAAGTAAGTAGTAGTAAGTATGTAAAAACATTACATTCTGAAAATATAAATCGTGTTGGCTAGGTATTGTGCGATACCTAACAAGTTTACAAATTGGCCTCGCTTATGCTACAAAAAAGTTTTTTGAACATGTACAGATAAAACTAAATTTCGGTAGTAGATTGTATTATGAACTGTGTAGTACCTATAACCTAGGTACCCAGTATAATGGGCAGACAGCCTTCAATATTTTCTTATTTTTATGCGTTCTTATGTCATTTTACCGCAAACATAAAGTTTCCTCACAATTGACAATATAAACCGAAACATTCACCGTATTATTTCACAGTTTAGCATCTTCCAAATCCCTTTCCACGTTATAAAATCCAAACATCGCGGCAAACACTTAGGGCAGTGTCTCGTCTACCGTAATATAAAAATAGTACACCAGAAATACACATCATAAAATATATCAACCGTTGTGAACGTGCGTCTTGGATATTATCTAAGTGCTTAGGATGTAGGAATGTGTTTAATTTTCTACGTGGGCGGCTCTACAATATGAGTATCAGGGTATGATGAGATTTCAACAGGATTAAATTTGTGTAATTTATGTGGAAAGGAAACGATAGGTAGAGTTAGTTAGTAGTTAGTTCAGTTTGGTGTCCGGAGAATAGGAAATTTATAAAAGGAATTCATTTTTTATTCACAGTTTTATATATTTTGTTTTTAGTAGTCACATCACCACCTCATATCCATTCTAGAACAACTGTTGTTAAATAGTTACAAACTGTCAGACCGTTGATTTACTATTTGATAATATCGCTATAATATCCTAAAAGTGAAGTATGTAGTAATGAAGTCCACTTTGGTGCTTTTACTGAATCCCTAGCTTTTTAATTTTTTATACGATAGCAGAATGTCTATCTATATAAAAATTTATATCATTCGTAAGACATTCTACAGAGACACGACAAAGCGTGGCCGGGTTAAGCAATTAATTAAAGGTCATTACACCCTTACTACTGCATTTAAAGGTGGACAGCATTAAAGGAGAACATACCTATACTTTTACATACATCTATTCTGGCGTACATACAAACCAGCGGAAATAACATACAGACAACATTCAAGGATATAGCATATATACATCTACAAAGCAAATCGACATAATAACACCTATACCACATACCTATACTATTACCTCATACCTGTGGTATTATATTATCTGTGCTATAACTATGAAACTACATAAAACCACAAGTAAGCGAACTGTTCATTTGGAAGTATTCTGTGCAATAAATAGGTGTGGCTATGCCACTATAATTTCAAAGGCCTAACCTGCCTGAGTCTTTACGCATGTGGTAGCTCGAAACCAATGGGTTCGTTTGCCTTTTTCATAGTGCACAAAACTATTAGGCTTAGAGCTGAATATTCAAGTAAAAGTGACTACAGAGATTAATATATTATTTCATATATTACACCATAATAATACGCAGTTTTACGAATATATTTTCTCAAGTAGGTAACTAGGTAGTAGGTAGGTACATGGTACTACCTCAAATTTCTAAATAGTTTGGTACTACCATAGACAAATAAATTATATTCGTCCATGGTACTACATCATCAATTTTGATGATGATGATAATGATTATTATGTTATGATATTTTAAAAACTAAACAAAATATGTATTAAGCTATTGCATAGCTTCTATCGCGGGCCTTGAGCGCGGGGACCGAATCGAGAAATTCCGTATTCCGTAACGAAAAAACCTCACGCTCCCCACTCCGACGGACACGGAGGTGTGGCTTGAAGGCGTGCTATGCAATAGCTTTACCGCGGCCGCGGCAGTCCCCGAGTGCCACACGTCTTTTTAATGCATTAACTTTCATGAAAAGTACCTACCTACTTGCTCTATACTTTTTCTCTCGGGTCTCGGGTTCTGTGAGACGAATGTAAGTATTGTTATTAGATTATCTTTGTTTTATGAGGTACATGTATTTCTATGTATACCTGCGACTTATTATACTTATATCGTATATAATAATATCTTCTTATATATAAAATTCTCGTGTCACAATGTTAGTCTGCATACTCCTCCGAAACGGGTGGACCGATTCTCATGAAATTTTCTGTGCATATTTTCATATGTACCACGGGCGAAGCCGGGGCGGGCCGCTAGTCTATATACATATATAAAACTTAAAGGTGACTGATATAGTGATCTATCAACGCACAGCCCAAACCACTGGACGTATCGGGCTGAAATTTGGCATGCAGGTAGATGTCATAACGTAGGCGTCCCCTAAGAAAGGATTTTAGAAAATTCATCCCCTAAAGGGGTAAAATAGGGGATAGAAGTTTGTATGAAACTTTTTATTCCTTGGATGTATTTGCATGAAATTAAGCACACATATAGAGGGTAACTTGGATAAACACATAGGATAGGTTTTATCCCGGAAATCCCACGGGAACGGGAACTATGCGGATTTTTCTTTGAGAACGCGGGCGAAGCCGCGGGCGGAAAGCTAGTACATACTAGATATGTATATAAATATTGTGGGTAGGTAAGTAGTTATTCGCAAAAGCTCTTTCATAGGCCACCTATATTATTAAATACCGACACCATAGTAGTGTTATTGAAGACATATTACTAAAATAGATTATTATGCACGAGTTGAATCGAAATGTGGTTTTATAAGACTCTATAATATGCGGAAATTTAGCTACCAACTCTCTAGAGGTACATCCTTGATATATTAACACCGATAAAAGGGAGATATGCGCAAAGCTCTCGTCTAAAATATAATTTATATGTAAATTTGGTGTTTATAGACAGCTAGCTATATTTACGGTCATATGGAGACATGGAGTTGGAGGCTAATAATGGCAAAGACATAGATGTGTAAATTATAGGACCAAGATACGAGTAAATTATTATTAAAAGCTATGTGCATTAGGTATGTATGTGTGATCGTGTAATTAATTTTTTTTTTTTAATTTAAACCGTTACTAATTAAGTAGGTAAGAACTAAGAAGGTAGGTAGGTATGTGATTTTATTACTAATAGCACAAAAATAAATTAATTCGGTAAGATATCAAGTTGATCGGACGAAGAAAATAATTTAATATGAGAATTAGGTAGGAGTTTGATGGAAAGCCTGATTAGGTACAATTCCGAAAATGCCTTTAATACCTATATCCAAATGTAAGTAGGTATACAAGGTGAATACGAAAATATGAATTTCATAATAATCTGCCAAAATATAGTTTGAAACAACCGCAACGTGGTTAGAGTACTATTAATTATTTCGTGGCGTTAGTTGATTAACTATTTACTACCTATTCCCTGAATTCAGTATTGTTCTGATATTCCCAGAGAAGGATCAATAACCGGTAAATTGTCGCGATTCAAAGAGATGTACCTACATATCATGTCATTTTGAATATAATGTACGAATCTCGCAATCGTAACTAATTACTATTAAAAACTAAACTAACGAATCCGAAACATAGGAAGGGATTAAAACCTCAACTATAGTTATTTTCTGTCTAATATTATGAATAATAAGTAATAGGTTTTAAAAAATACATGTCTATCCATTTTTCAAATTCCATCTCAGAAATAGGTAGTTAGGTAGGTGGGTAGTATTCGCACTCCCAATTGAACGCTCATCTTTGAATTTTCTTATTTTAAAAGTTTAGAGTGTATTCAATTATTGCTTCAAATAATAATATTTCAAAAACACTCTTTGTAATGTTGCCTTTACAAGCGGAATAAATTAAAATGCACGACAAATAACAGCTATTCACAAATTACGAGAGGTCCTTTCAATGTATTGATTTATCTTCATCCCTGTTGTGATACGATGACACTCAAAAACATTCAATAACTTTTATAAAAATGTTTTCATACATTTTACTAATACATATATTATTTTTCGTAGTTTTCAACACGGCTTTTCAGATTTTGACCTTCACGCAGTGTCAAAATTAAAGATACAAAAGATACTCACTCTTCCGACTGCTGCGAAACATTATCCTTATCCTTATGAGCCTGCCCAGAGCTACACGAATTGCCCATGGCGCCGCTGTTCCACCACTTTATCTCAACATCACCGTATTAATTTATTACAATACACTAAACACCATTTATTTCATCAAAACACGAGCACAAGCGAAATGCTTTTGTTGTTTGGCATCGCCCGGTATCACGACGAAGCGGCAAAATAAAGCGCAACAAGACACGCACTCACTACGTCGTCTCGGCCGCGAATAAAATCGATTCGCGCCCTCTTGTCATTTGCCCCCCGCCCATGTTCATACCTCGCGTGCGCGCCATTTTTATATTTTCCATTTTACGTTTCTTCGCACGAAAAAGTTTTTATGGTTATAGTTTAACAATATTAACAAACTCTTACGTCCTTTAAAATAATACATGTAACAACAAAGTAAAAGGATGTTTCGTCAATTAATATTATTAGGAGAAATAATAACTCTAATAAAATACAAACGATATTAAAATAAATTTCTAAAATAAGTCTAAAATTATCTGCACCAAACTGTGGCATCAAAATTGACACTGGCAGCTGAAAATAGCTATCCGCTAAAATTTGAATTTTAAAAATAAAACACGCTTCTGTTGTTAGGTATTTGTTTCATTTCTGTCGATTTCAACAAGTGCTTTACAGTATAATGACCTAAAAGCATTATTTTAGTGTTGTTTATGTATCTAGTGATTGTTTATTAGGAAATAATAAGCATATAAGTAATGCCAAAGTGTTTCGTAAATTCCGTTCGTCCGTTAATGGAATTTTTCATTCATGAAACAGGTAATTTTCAGAAACTTAAAGATATGCATTAATTTCAATATTTTTTTTGTAAATTGTATTACAGTTATTTCTCTTTTGCTTTTAATGTTTCATTATTCAAATAAGTAGGTACTATTATATTATAGACTCAACATATTACTTTAGTACAGAAGTGTTGTTTTAATATTAGTACAAGTACAGTAGTGTTATTATTGTAATGGCTAGTGTAATAGTATTTCTATCTATACCTACGTACTACATATGTGGTTCAAGGTACGTACTCACCTACCTATCTATATTATAAATCTGACCTATGAAAATATACACACACCAATATACGCGTTTATGCACATTAGTTGTTTACGTTGCTCCCGAAGAATTCAAAACCATATTTTTTTAATCTTTCTTATGTATCATTGATAGGATAAATATAATATTTTACTTAAGTAAGTAACTATGTATTGATTTGTATCAATTTCTAGATGAAATAAGAACAGCGCGGGGCCCAAAAATGTCGTTAAAGAAACAGAAAACTCTTTTAAAAACGAACGAAACTATTTATCATGATAAAGTACCTATATCTACGCGATTCTATCTTCAGCTATTGAAGAAAAGTCAATTCTTACCACAATTTACTGAGAACGAAAGTTACGACTATGCGTCGGAAAGTGAAAAAGCCGTAAATGCACCGGAAGTTGGTAAAAAAAGTTCGAATCATAAACGCGAAGTTGATAAATCTACGTACAATCTAAGATCGAACGAATCGAAAACAGAACGGAAGGTTTTTAGTGAAAAAAAGCGTAGGCGAAGGAAAAGGAATGTACCAGTCGTAGATTCAGCCCTTGCTTTACCAGAGACAAAGCAGGCCGAAAAAAAAGTTAACAAAGAGCCATTGGCGCCAATTATAGAGGAAATAAAAAGTAGAGAACCATTGAAGAGTGCATTCAAAGGCGGATCTGCAATTGATAAAATTGCTGAAAAATTGAAGAGCTTAGTTCGAAATAATGCGGAAGAAAAACTAAATAAAGAGCTCTTGTACTGCAGGGAATCTTTTGATAAGGAGAACTTTATGGAAATTAACGAAAAAGATAATGAATTTGACCCTATAAAAGATAACGGTATAATTTTCTTAATCACCGTATTTTGTATACAATCTCCATCTTAGAATTTTATAAATTAATACTATAAACGAAAAAAAAAAACATTTTTTTTTTAATTTTAACTTTATCATTCTCATCATTATCAGCTCAATTTATTCGTAGTCTATCAGTACTTATAGAATGCGTTTTGGTTGTTTCAATTCCCAATAGTCCAGTTCTTGACCATACAGTACATAGCATACTCTAATAAATCCCAACGGATTTTAGGCTACAAGTCCCCAGAAGAACGCCGTCGTCCAAACCACGTATGTACGTACTGTGGGAAAAGCTTCGACCGGCCCTGGGTGCTAAAGGGTCACCTGCGACTGCATACTGGGGAACGGCCCTTTCCCTGTCCGTATCCGCATTGTGGCAGGACGTTTGCTGATCGGTATGTTATGTTGAATTGTCTAAAATAAGTTTGAATGCCTTTGTAATTTATTTTGAAAGGAATTTCTATAATTGGTTGGTCTATTGCTAGGTTTTGGGGAGAAAAAGATTTCTTGAATCTGTTTACACGAAAGATGTTGTAGTGAAACTACATATATTTTCAGTTTTGTAACAAGGAATCTCTCTTTTTTCACGTTAACCTAAGGCTTGAGATTTCCTTTATTGGTATTGAAAACATAAATTGATATCTGAAAGCTGGTGCATCGCAATTTTCAGACACACGTTTCTTGTCTGAAGATTGATCAATGAGGTTCACCTGTTTCAGGAAAATAACCTTTAGTTTTGTAAAGTTATACTTATTGTACTATTTGTAGTTATATGAAGGAAAAAAAAACAAACACCTACGTCATCTCTTGCATAAATACCGTTTATTCTCATTTTGCAATTTATAAATGTTTGAAAAAATGATAAGATGGGAAAAAATTACGAATCTCCTCGTGGGCAATTTTTTTCTATTTTAGCAAATATTTATAATTTGAAAATTTCATTTCATTTCTATCAATCAATATAATAACATATCACAATAGTTCGAATCTCCGAGCGCACCAGCGCACACGTGGCCACCATTCCTGGCAATGGCGCTGCCAGCAATGCGGCAAGGCGTTCAGCCAGAACCGATATCTGGAGAGACATAGAGCTGATGCGTGTAGGAAGTATAAGTGAGATTCTTTTTTCTTTTTTTCATTTCTGTGTACATACCCCCCAAATTAAGGCCCGTTCAAACCGAAGTGGTAATTGGTATCCGCTACCGCCGTGGGTAGATATCCCGAGATTAAGACTCTTACAGTACACTAGCTGCTCCGCGCGGTTTCACCCCCGTGGCTCCACCCCTGTTGGTCGTAGGGTGATTATAGCCTATAACCCTCCTCGATAAATGGGCTATCTAACACCGAAAGAATTTTTCAAATCGGCCCAGTAGTTCCCGAGATTAGCGCGTTCAAACAAACAAACAAACAAACTCTTCAGCTTTATAATATTAGTATAGATTACTTGGAGACTCTAATCGCGTACTCATTTGTGAACTGATACCCACGGCGGTAGCGGATAACGCTCCAGTTTGAATAGGCCTTTAGCATCGACAACATGGCCTTTAGTATGGTAATCTTTTCGCTAGTTTTGAGTATTAATCATGGGACTCAAATTCGGAATTCGTGGTAGCAATAGCTAATAGAAATCCAATTGTGTTTCTAACACGGTAGATTCATGAGCTATGTTTTAGTTGCTTACGCTATTTGAATCAAATCGATTCAATAATATTTTTTGAGTGTAGAAGTTGCGTGAAAACGGCTTTTGCAGAACATGTACTTTAAAACAACGCATTGGAATCGATTTTTCTTGTACTTAAATGTTAAGTAGCATAATCTTGTACAAATCCCAGAGAATAGGTAGACAAAATTGGAAAAATAACTTCGTAGAACTTGTAGAATTAGAAGTAAAGGCACTCTTACAATAATATACCATAAACAATTTACAGACTGAACACCCGTCAAGCCCACACAAACTGTTCAAATAAAACTGACATAGTTCCTCTATATGGAATGATTTGTAACAGAAATGTGTTATCGAAGCCCCGTATACAGGTCGCTAAGAACGACGATTGGAATGAAGAACCCATAGACTTGTCTATGGGCAAGAGGAATGAAGTTTTGTAGTCTATGGACAAATTGTTGTACCATAGACAAAAAAATAATGTAAATTATATACATAGCTAGAAATTATTAATCCAGAGTGACTTTTACCTATTATGTTCAAATTATAGCATTTAGGTTGAGATTTCTTAAGCTTTAATGAATAAAAATATTTTTGCATGTATGGTGGATTCTATTTCTTAATTGATTGATTTCACGATTAAATATAATATTTTAGGCTTTTTTATTATTTATAATAATATGTGAAAGTATAGCCGAATATTCCACGTGCGTTTCATTCTTACAATACCTGGTTTCTGAACTTTAAAATAAAACAAACCATTACACATATCACTTTATTTACACAATTACACTAAAATAAATATAACATTCAACACTTAAAAGCGATTTACTATCTATACGAACAATATTCATTTAATAAGCGAGATATTCTTACTCTGCTGTTCAACCACATAAATAAGATTTACATAAATTAATTGACTTAACCCTAGAACTACAACATCCAAATTTAATTAAATGAACCACAACATGGGTCCTGGGTGACCCCAAAATAAAAAAATGATTACTTAGAAAATATTAAACTTTAATAAATTTAAACAATTATTACAAGGTTTTTTGGATATTAATGGAATGTTTAAGGGAAAATAATTTAGTACAAATCTGAAAATCTAGATACAATAGTGACAAATAGGTAACCTGTGTTGTGCACATATTTTTTTTGGAGCACTTTACACATTTCTCTCTGCCCTTCCTATCTTTGGCTCTAGTGCATAAATAGCAGTGGGAACTTGAAGTTGATCGAGCTTGGGCTACCTGAGCACTGTTTTAGTCATCTACTCCCAAAACATGAAGAATTATCACTTTAAGAAATTGGGGCAAATTTTTGACCTCATCAAGGCAGCGTTTCACGTAGGGCTGTACTAATTATTGAAGGATTAGGTTTCTTAGAAAGTAGTTCCTTTTCAGTTTACTCCTGCGAATGTTTGCCTTGAGTATTACATAGGAATTTACACCTCCAGCATCAAGCATGCCGTAGTAAAATCTTAGCGGCCACCTTCGTGTTTTTCTTACTGTTTTCTTAGAATGACTCTCTTTTATGGTTTCAGAAAGTCTGTCAATTTGTGCATTGGTATGCATCACAATAATAACCAATATTTAGTCTGAAAAAAAAAGCTTCCACGCTTCTAACTCGGTTTTTGCGTCGCGTGCGATACCTTTAGGACCAGGTTGATTTATCACGATGTTTCTACTTGCAGTGCGTGTATTAGGAACAGTGAACGGAGTTCTTCGTCAAGTATAACCATTTTTGCCCATACAGAAATCAGACAGAAGAACATCATCATCATCTGATCCAGATTCAACTTCAAACAAATCATCTTCATCGGAGTGTTCATTTTTTGCAGTTTCAGATCCATCTTCGTCCGAAAAACTGGAGGTTTCACCTTCATATTCCTCCAAAAGTTGCTCAATTTCATTACTTTCAAGGGCTCGTGACGTTGAGGCCATATTGAAAGACTATTCGTGAAATAAACGTGAAATCACACAAAAATAATCACAAAAAAATAGTTTCGATAACCACAACACGGGTCGCGGGCGACCCCAAACTGCTATATCTCCGAACCTAATGGGCGTGGGCACCCCGCCATGCGTCATGGGCCACTGATTACCAATTACGGAAGGTACCTAGATGCACAATGTTGTAGGTGCAAAAATCGCTAAATAAAAATAAAAATACGTGTGCGTGGGGTCACCCATGACCCAATGTTGTGGTTCTAGGGTTAAACATAATATTGACACAGTCGGTATTGTTGAAGATATAGTTTTAACATAAAAAAACTGAAAATTTAATGAAAATTTTGTCGGATATACGGAAGTAGAAAGCATTTGAATTGACCAATTACATTTAGTTTTATTTGCGGTCAGAGTAAAATGACAAATTATACCAACTAATAACTTTATAAGTGATCACATCAAGCTCGTGCACATTGCAATTTTTGAAGTATTTAAGTAATAATTACATATTCGGATTAACTAACTTCACCGCATCCAATTGCTATAAGCACAAGTAGATTTTATTTTACGTAGTAAGACGCTTTGTCCTCTTTACATTAATAAGGGCGGTTCCTCTCGGATTCCATCGCTGTGTCTGGTGCGACCCGCCATGTCTAGTATAGCTAATTACGTTAAATGCAAGGCAATTTATATCAACTAGTACGTAGAAACAAAGCTACAATAAATAATATTTATAGGACAAATATTGTGTACTTATTCAAACAAAAATACCATTATAAAATTCAAAATAGTAAATTTCCACTACAACATAATATTTAATTAGAAAATACATACATACATGAATATTACGATAATCAAAGCCAGATCTGAAAATGTTCGTACATAGGAATGTAGCCAGCTAAAAAATAGTTGGCAAAACAACACATAATTTTGACACAAATCTATTTTTATAATCTGCATCAGTCAAAACATACTCTATGCAAATTTAATAAAAATATTTAAAAGTAACTTTTTTAATGACGTTAGAATACAAAACAAAAAGTTAAAAATATTATAACCTTGACATATTTCAGAATCCATTTTCCCGCTTAAAACGATTTTAAAAGGAATAATATAATATTTTAAAAGGAAATCCTTTGGCACTCCTTGACTACACAAGACATTGAGTATATTTTTTTTTGTATAGTATTAGCAACCTAATTAATTTTAAAGTTATGTACCAAATAAAATGACTAATAACACGTGAGAATTAATTTGTAGACATCAATATTAAAATAGTAAATAAAATTAGCAAATTAGAGCTTTAGGATATTTCTAATTCTGTTACTATGTTCTGTTAAATATGTACATATATTAATCTTGGTGTATTTAGTCCGATAAAAGTTAATAATATTTCCATTTGCTAATAATCCATTTGCTTGTAGGATTTACTGATGACTAGTTCATGAACATTACAATTACCTATAAAAAGACTATAAAACCATTTGATATTTACAATGTACCGTGAAAACTGATCTATTAAATTCCATACTACGGCCATTTTTGGTACTCAATTTATGTTTATTGGTACATTAACATCATCAATAATTTCTTATAGTTTTGTACCAAACCGGGTATTTAACCAGTCTATAAATATTTAAAGTAATTTTTATGAATATTCAATTACTAAATAAACAAAAAATACGAAGCAAGAGCGAAGAAATAATTTATGAAGTTCGTAATAGTTATCGAGCTTCGATATTTTTTATCTATACTTTTCCAAATTATGTCCCCATATTAAATACCATTGGAAGAAATAATGGATAAAAATAGATAAAGATGAATTATTAACCAACAAGGTTTAACCTTACCCTTATAATAATTTACTGCATTTAAAAATGCATACAATATTATGCATAAAAACGACACATACGTATATATTTTTATTAATTATTCTAATATTCTTAAAGTGTGCGTATCGCGTATTGCGTGCGATTATATTTTTAAATATTATTATTACAATAGGAAAATATGTTTCAATATACTCGATAAAGGACTGTACAGAAATAATCATTTTTACACACAAAAGGCACGTACGTAATTAATGATTGTAATGAATACATAATGGTTAAATAAATATTAAAACGCTTAAGTGATAATACAAAATATTATTATAAGTACTCTGGTAGACTATTAATTTTTGGATATAAATAAAAAGTGTCATTATAGATAGAAATACAGATAAATAATATAAAGGATAAATGATGATTCAATTTCTTGAATGTATACAAATATGAATTAAAATTCAATATTACTACATAAGTATATATTGGCACTGCGTGATCAATTAACTTACGTATTAGATAAGATATTATATATAAAAAAAATTGTGCGTGGACTAGTGTACACACGTAAGAAGTGAAACTTCTTTATGAACTTATTTTTCAAAAAATAATTTACTATATGCAACTTTACAGAAATACGTGGAAACTCGAATCACGGCGTGTAACGGAAAAATATCACGCGTAACGAAAAAATGTTACACTAAATTTTTTCCAACCCCAATAAAGAAGATTCACTTCAAAAATTATATAGATTCAAAAATTCAAATGAACTCGGTAAAACTTACGACGAAATAATTTACTACTATTTTAATACAGTGTAAAACAAAACAAGCTAGTGGTAAATAAAAGAATTTAAAAGGCATCTCATCATTATGTTCTCTAAATATTTTGATGAAACAGTTTGAATATGATATAAAATAAATACCACAGAGTATACTTATCGAAGACTTCTATTTCTTCAATGTAAAAAAAATCTTATTCTCTATGGTTTTCTTGTCTATGACGATACGTCAAAATCGAACAATTTGGCATATATACCCAAGAAGCTTATATCTAATACACTGGAGATTTCAGTATGAACATTAACTTGTAACAAGAAAATATGACCTTGAATGACGCCTGTATGTTTTTTTATCCCTTTCACACCTAGTCCGGGATACATCGCCCATTTTTGCAAGTGATTACTATCAAGCTAATTTTTCGTGAGTAGCTTTATTTTGATGAGATGCCCAATAATTTCATGTACGAAACTCACGATTGTGGTAGCTTACAGAGGTAACAAGGATAAAAATTTTTGATTTGACGGTTCTCAAATATTTATTACGCAATTTGTAGGACAATATGTCTGTTGAATTATATAAGTATTAAATAAGTGAAAATAAAAAAATCAGCTGGTTAGTAATCATTTATGATGACTTCGTTATCGATACACATTGGAAAGGTGGACTCTTTGATCAAACCATAGATTTTGTAGGACAAATATTTTTTCGAATAATTTAGATAATTATCTTGAGATTGAACAAAAAAAAACATTCAGTTAGTAATTAATATTTGAGAACCATCAAATCAAAATATTTTATCCTTGTTTCCTCTGGTAGCTACCACAATCGAGAGTTTTGTACATGAAATTATTGGGCATCTCATCAAAATAAAGCTCCTCACGAAAAATTAGCTTGATAGTAATCACTTGCAAAAATGGGCGATGTATCCCGGACTAACCCACTTGCCAAGTTAGGTGTGTTAATGTTCATACTGAAATCTCCAGTGTATTAGATATAAGCTTCTTGTATATACATACCTGTTAAAATTGATATTTAAATTATATCAGAAATGCAGTGATCGTAAGGAATTGTTTTAAATGTAACATGGAATTAAAGAACAAAGATGTACTACATGATAATAAATAAGGACATAACAATGTTTACAATTCAATATTGCACAATTAGCGATTTAGCTTAAAAATAATTTAATTCAAGCGGTTTAGATCCTTTTGGTGCACCTGAAAAAGAAATATTTTTTTTACTATGAAAGTTATATGCCTCTTTTATTAATTAAGAATTATAATAACAAGCTTTTTGAAGTGAAACTTCTTTTTTAATAGTGGCATTACATTTTTGCGTTACGCCGTACTCGTGACATTTTTGCGTTACGCCGTACGCGTGACATTTTTGCGTTACGCCATACTCGTGAAATTTTTAAGGAAAGAAGTTTCACTTCTTACGTGTGTACTCTTCTAGTACACGCATACATTTTTATTTTAAATTGGTACTTATTGAATACTTGAGAGTCGCTAGAGAGAGAGAGAAAGCTTATTCTATTTCATGTTATTTACGAAATAAAGGTTTTGATTAATTAAGATAAAACAACAATAACAATTTTATTGACCTATAAAAATAAAGTAAAAATAAGACATTGCTACATTTGTGTTAAAATATAAATATTTCAGGACAATTTTCACACACGGCACGATCTGATCCCATACTATACTATACTTTCTATAAAAAAAAAAAAAAAATCGAGCCCATGACCTCTGGCTTGGATGGCAGGGCCACTACCAACCAAGCCAACCGGTCAGTCAATATAGAATTTGAAGTAGATGAATTTACCAAGAAATATAATAAAAAAAGACGTGTGGCACTCGGGGACTGCCGCGGTAAAGCTATTGCATGCTATGCCTTCAAGCCACACCTCCGCGCCCGTCGGAGTGGGGAGCGTGAGGTTTTTCGTTACGGAATTTCTGGATTCGGTCCCCGCGCTCAAGGCCCGCGATAGAAGCTATGTAATAGCTTAATAACTAAAAAGTATACCTCTTTACATTATAAAGGCGGTTCCTCTCGGAGTCCATCGCTGTGTCTGGTGCGACCCGCCATGTCTAGTATAGCTTTGGCCTCTGGGTTTGCGTCTAATATACTTGTGTCACGTTCATCCTGTAATTTTAATTATTTTAGTTATATATCATTAAATTTTAAAGATGTTTATGTGTTTTTGTTTTACACTATAAAATAATGAACATTAATATAATATTTTTATTAAATGTAGTCTTTTTGAGATACTAAAACACTAAAATTGTATAATTTCTTTATTATAGACAAAGCATAATAATTTTAACTATATTTATCAATTATTATTACTACTATATTACACAAATCTATAAATCCATTTCTATGCTTTAATAACTCGTAGATTTATTTTCGTAAAATACAAATGAGTATTATACGAAACAATCGAAATAAAACAAGTACATTTAGAACTTGTAAGGTACAACATACTCTACAATTCATCTTACAATTACTTCCAACTACCCACAAAATATGTCAAATCTATGTAAAATAATAATTTTACCGCACAATTCACGAAACTTCAGGTAAATCTTCACTATACAGCGGTTTCCCTAACATATGCATAAAGTTCATTTCCGACTTGTGCGCTTCGAACACGCTACTCTTTTGCGATACGACTTCGTGCTGTATATACGAAGAAGTTATTAATTTTTAATTAACCAATGAGTAGTAAATATATTAACAATTTTTCTATTCTTTCTATTCTAAGATGTTTGTAACATTATATATACGTTGTACATACACGCTACAGAATGGCAATACAAAAGTCAGGTAATTACCCGACTCGTGTAAGCGAGCGAGATGTTATCTGTTTTATGCATGAGGATTGAAGAGAAAAATTGCAGCTCATAAACGTTTATAAATCCAAATATATAACCTGTCTAATCTTTGGACATGTCCTTGTTCAATTTACCCTAAAATAAACGCTCTTATTTTCATCAATTGGGTATTAAGAGTATTATAAATTTCGCTTTTCCTTGTTGCCTTTCCAAAAACTTAACCTTTAAATTTAAATGTATCCCCACTTATTCAAAAACTACCCGCAAAACTGACCTCATCCTTATCCAAGTCCGGTTTATCCCCGACACCCCACACCTCTATACTACGAATGCGGAAATGCGGCTCCTTGCTCAAGCGACGATATCCGCGGAATGTGGAACAGGATTCCGCTGACGAGCCCTCGCCGAACGGTTCCGCTGGAAGCCAGATTCCACCGAATTCCAGCTGGCCGCCCATTAACTGGAAATTGAGATTGTTTGATGTATATTGTTTTTGTTGAAGGTCTTTTTAAAATTAGATATAATATATGTATTATTGTAGGGTTGGGCGATCGGATTGCTGAAGTGAAACTGCTTCATTTATTGCAATGCAATGTAAACACGAATTTATATTATGAAAGAAAAGATAGTTAATAAGATAGTACAATATATTTGACGTTCTTAAAATATATAGTGGCAGAAGAAAGCAAATGATTCAGAAAGTTTTTTTTTTTTGAAAAGAAAAACATGTCCAACATACCATCTAATAGACAACTGTTATACGCTCGTGCGCCCGCGTGTTTAAGGGAAATTCCAAAGGAGATAGGAGACAGTTAGAAGACTGGAGATAGTATATGCTACTCAATCCCATGGGAATTTCCTACGTTTTCGCGGGGAAAAGTCACAAACTGAAAGCTAGTATAAATAAAATAAAAATAGTTAAAAAAAACTAAAAAACAATCTTTTAGTTCGGTTTTATATAAAACGCATGTTTTTTTATTTTTTTTAACTATTATTTATTTTATCAAATTATTGTATTGTCATCGGTCCTACATAAATCTACAAAGTTTGAACGAAATCTGGCCATTTAAAGTGGGTCAAAATCGCGCCCAAAGAAGTCGGTTACAAACATACAGGTGAAGCTAATATAAAGCGTGTAATAAAAATCTCACCATTCCATTGGGCAATGTCTTGGTATGGTGGTTCATGTACTGATAGTGGTCGTTGAAACTAGTGGCCGGGTACACTCTCATGCGGGGCGCGCACGTGAACAGCAGCGCCTCGTCCGTGCCCGTCCAGTTCGGGCTCCAGGCCCACGACGCGGTGGCGAAGCCCCCGAATATGTAGCCGCTGTTGTCCTCTATTATTAGCACGGAGGGACCTTGCTCTTGGATTCGACCTGTTTGATAAACGTTAGGGTCGTTAGTTTCGTAGTGAATTTGTAGTAAAATAGTGTAATTGAACTTTATTGTGTAGGAAATAGAGCACAAATTCGCATTTTGCTGAGAAGGTATTTCTTCCCAACAACGGTATTCAGAAAGCGAACTTTAATTCAGGGTTGATCGTTCGATTTACAAAAAAAATCTTCGATACTAATCTTCCCAGCTCTGTTGTTACTGCCAATAATAAACATAAAAAAATTTCCAAAACAAACAATTCGGACATTCAGCTTCTAAAAGTCAGTTGTTTGAATATTTGGAACTTATTTAATTACATGATCTGTTTAGTAAATTATTAAGCTATTGCATAGCTTCTATCGCGGGCCTTGAGCGCGGAGACCGAATCCAGAAATTCCGTAACGAACAAACTTCACGCTCCCCACTCCGACGGGCACGGAGGTGTGGCTTGAAGGCATACCATGCAATAGCTTTACCGTGGCAGTCCCCGAGTGCCACACGTATTTTTTTGTGTATATGTAACTATATGTATATTTGTATATGTATGTCTGAACTTACCAGCCATAGTAGAAAATGATTCTCCATGAATATGAGAGGAAAACAAAAAGCGCCACTTATGTTGGTACTTCTGAGGTAAGTGACTGTTAATCCACACTATGTGCGATAAATCTATAAACGCTGGGTAGTCTGGCATTGCTTCGAGACCTAGAAATATTATAAAACATTTGTTCCATGATCTTTTAAGACATTTCTTTCAGGTAGGTATAAAAGGATACATTTTGTTCGTATGATAGGTATTTAATATTTATATTGATAAAAAAATTGAATGTTATTTTGAAGGTTAATTTTTTTATGAAATGTTATTAAATGAATTTCTGAACAATCGATGTAGGTAAAGAAATTGCATTTTTATTTACATACAAGAAAGCTTCGGATTTAATTCTAATTGTAGTATTGTTTTCATATTTATTTCTTTGTAATGTTCTGTGTTGTTATTATTTTTTGTCAGTTTCTGTTCTTGTTTGTGAATTAATATTTGTCTATGTATATATCCTTACCATCAATAGCCGGTAGTAACGAGGGGGGTCCTGGTGGTAGTGGTGTGGGGCTCTCGTCACCAGACCTCTTGTTTATACCGTAGAGGTTCACAAATACCAATTCGGATAGCTGCTTTAAGAGGATGTTCGTTTGGAGCCTGCAAGTGTATTCAAAATGTTTTTTAACAAATCACATTTGAAACTCCTCGTTTATTATGTAAAATTCACCTACTTCTTTTATATTACGAAATGATGCTCAGAATTTGTTATTATTTATAATTTTCTACTTTAGCTCGTATATTTATTCTATTTACGTATAGATTTGAAGTCAATTAAAGTTCTCTTGCTGCAGATTTCTGCTTATATTCTGTATTAATAATAGGACCGGACCATAATTAAACTTCTTCTTCAGCCCCTTTTCTGGACTTATTAGTTAATATGGCCACCAAATTTTTACCTACAATTGTATATTTAAGTTACCATTTGGAAAGTTGTTGAGCGTTACAATGATGGTGCGGCGAGTCCAAGTCTCCCCCTATAGTAGCAGCCACAGCTTCCCCCAGCGCTTGTACATAAGATGCACTAGCTCTGAATCCCTTGTCAATCCATACTCGAACGCGTTTGTTTGATGAGGACTTGACGATCTTGATGTATGTGGACACGATGCTCTCGCAAAACTGCAAGTTGCGTCTGATATGGGTTAATTTATCGACGACATACCACTAGGTATATATTGAAAGTTGTTGTCTTTTGTCTGATAAAAAAATGGCTTTGGCTGATATGAATAAAGCTTGTTTGTGCAAAATAAAAATTATATTTGTCACTCTAATTTGTATGAATTAAAAGATTTTTTTGTTTTCGATTACCGTATGTGTCCTTGGAAAAATACTATATTTCACCAGCTTAGCGGAAAATAAACACCGATATTACCTATTGCATTTAACTATCGGAAAAACCATATTGAGTTTTATTTTCCCTATCTATGTCAAAACTTTCAACGATACCTTATTTTACGTTGAAGTTGTACCAGGTAATTAATTAACAGTAAAAAAATATCTTACAAAATTTCATAAAAACATTTCTATACTACATTTTGACCCAGACCGTGACATTATCCATTAATCTACTAGAAAGCCTTTACCTCTATATCACAATGTTTAATTTACACTCGTAAGCAGTTAACCTTAGCACAATGCTATAACATACCTCCTTTAGCAGCTGATACGGCAGTTCGATTTCCTCATTGTAATCCTTGCCGAGACAGTTGTACGTCACCGTCATTCTTTCGTCCACTGTACCTGTATTAATGGGATTCGATGTATAAGAAATAAGAATTAAATCCAATATTATATTCATTATCATTAGGATTATAGTACAGTAGTGTAATATTTTACAGGAAAACGTAAACGAATTTAAGGAAAAGATTAAAGATACTAGAAACTATTTAAGCCCTTTTGAAAATCCAAAGCCAAAGGTTGGCCATAGCAGCAGTAAGATTCATTTCTTACGCGCTAAACAGTTTTGCAAGGAGACAGCATTATTAAATAGAACACATTTCACCAGTTACTACACCACAATATTTTCCAGCGAGAACTGTTAAATTTTTCCTTACTCTAAAAAGCTAAAGTTGAATATCCAGTCATTTACTATAAGCTATGTAGTATGTACCAACATACCTCTCACATTAAAAACATACAGTTCAGCAAATCGATTGAAGTCAACCGTTGGTGATTTCTGCTGACCAGATCCGAAGAGGAAATTTGATAAGTACTGCGCCAACCTTGGGTCTATTTGTGGACCCCAGAATTTCTGAAACACATGCATGGACAAGATTTTTATATATATAGATCTAGAATAGAAATATGTATGAGTGAACTCTGTCTTAGTTCAATGGGGGGGAGTAAGTACCTAAAGTTTTTCCTACTTCGTTTCTAATAACAAGTAGGTATCTACCTAATTTCCGATTTGTCCGTATTGTGGAACAATTCTCCTCGTACATTTATACTATTACGAACGAAAAAGTATTTATTCCTCTTGGCTTTTACTATTACAAAGTAAAGAAGGTTATGGTATATATTTATAGAAACCCAAAACACGTGATATGTTTGTCCAAAATATTCGTCACAAATGCTAATTTGTTATGCAATCATGTAACATTGATTGTTTTTATAGGTACTGTTCTAAATCGATATTCGATATCAAGAAGTAGGTATAAGTACGTGATATAGAAATCGTGTACAACCAAGTTCAAACGCAGAAATATTGTAGATTATATACCGAAAACAGAAATATTTTCAAGTAGGTATTAAAAGAAAGTTCAGTGGATTTGAGAACGCAACTCTTTTTGAAGTCGGTTCAGAATAGAGCGTAAAACTTATTTATATAAAAATTCATACACACGAACATTCAGACTAGGGATGTAACGATACATGATTTTGCCGATACGATACCGATACCGATATTTGTAGTAATGTATCGGCGATACCGATACCGATACCGATATCGATGGCTTGGTAGAAAAATAAATGCATAAAAAGTTACCAACATTTAACAGAAACAACTGTTAATCGTGTTCTTTTAAATAAAAATGCCAAATCAAAAAACAACAAAACTGTTATAATTTATTTTTAAATTCACTTTTTCTCGTTTAGTTCAGCATATAATCTGAAAATTTTAACTATTTACTGGACAAGACCGCCTTTCACATACCATAGCGACTTTTTAGCTAAGTAATTTAGTATTTTTATTTTCATTTTGTGATTTTTTTTTATTTAGTAATAAAATGCTTACCTAAAACGTCGTTAAGCTACTATAACTACTTTTAAGCTATGACTTTCGTTTTAATTTAAATTTCAAAAACTTTATAATCAGCGTTTAAGGGCTTTTGGATGCTTTTGTACTATGATTCTATATAGTTGTACTAAATTTTAATCTTACTAATGTTAAAAATTTGCTGCTGCCTGAGGCTTTGCTCTCGGGAATTACATCCTCTAGGTCAACTAATGGAAAGGAAAAGGATCAAAAGCTTTTAGGTTTAAGTATTAAGGATTTAAACACTATCTAAATTAATGGTTTTAGCGTCTTATTGTGAGTAACAAGTATTTTAAACTCTTTTACTAAATGACTCTTTTAAGTTTTCGATAAAATTAACCTTTATTTCTCGTCATGTTCACGTTTATTTCATTACAGTGGCTCATTAAGGGGTTAAGATTGAGATAAATCTTCTCGCTTTTCTTTTTTGGAACCGTATATTCATTTAGACTTGCAATTTTAACGTTATTTTATAAATATTCTTCTGCGAAGCCATCATACGAGTCACGGATATGTGAGTACATATAGAACCACAAACAATGTAAACATAAATCGTTTCCTGAAAAAAAAATTACGACTTGTGCACAAGGTTTTTGAAAAAATACACCCTGGTTTCAATAGGGCTTCAAGCTCTTACATGTGGGATGCTCTTAATAAATAATGTAGAACCGCTTATCAAATGATTAGAAGACTCTTTCATCCACATTCAGAAAATATAATATACCAGAATATGTGGAAAATAGCAGGAGGTAGAAAACTTTTTATTTGCTACAATGTAATAAATACAAATCTTAATAATCTAATACATATAAAGATAAGAAAAAATAGCAATAGTTGCAAAATGGACTCCCCGTCAGCGGGTCAAAGGTAGTGTACTCCTAACAATTTTTGTATCACCATCTCTAGTACATTGCTTGACAGTCGATTACTAATTCCACCCAAGGGGTAAATTACATAATTGATGCATCACCAGAATCGGATAACTGCCTTTTAGTTAAAAAATGAGGGTTAGCTGCTTTGTAGCTAAGCAAAAAAGTGTTATTAGAATTTTTCCTAAATAAAATTACTTAACTAAAAAAGCGTTAAGGGCGAGTAACTGCAAATAAGGTAAGGATTTCCATTGGAATCGTTATATGAAAGCATATCATAAAGCAGTTATAGTCCTTTTGCGTCCCTATAGTCAAGTATAATCTGATAACGTACTTTTAGTCAAGTAAAAAGCTAAAAAATGATTATTAAATCTGGCGGTTAAGGTACTTTAAAGGAAATTTAGCGAAGTAGTGTTGGTTAGACGCTTTCAAGTTATGGAATCGCTGAAAATTGTGTTACTTAACGGCTTACAATATTTTCATATATTTATAACTATTAATGCTAGAGAAATGATTCTTTGACAGAAAGATAGAGAATTCTGAACTCTATCACCCTACATTTAAAACTGAAAATTGACCATTTGAGGGTTAACGGCTTTTTAGTTAAAGGACGGCAGTATTGGTAGTTTTTTCAGAAAACAAAGTGCGCACGCGCGGGCGGCCTCCCGCATCGTTCATCGGGCGCGGATTTTTTTTTATGCGGAATTATTTGATATCAAAAAAATTGGTTGTTTGTAAAGTAGGTTTACGATCGAGATGTTTACGTGATAACATAATGCAGTGGCAGCGCTCGAGATGAAACGGGAGATCGGTCCGTCTCTCTCTCGTTATACCTGCGATCGCGCTCGTGAGGTTTTGGTGTGACACAAGTTTATGAACATGTCACCCGACTAAAACGATTTTAAAAACGTTATCACGTTAAAAATTAAAAAAATTCAAAATTATTTATTTCTTTCCTTTACATAAACAAATTTGTGATTGGAACACTCCTAGTAAGCAAGTAAAATGCTTGTGTCAGGAGGTTCCGCTCTTCCTTAACACTATTACAGAAACAGAAATAAAACAATATGAATGAATACAATGCAAAAACATAAAAGAAAAGACAGAATTTAATAAAAAAATATCGGTATCGGTTGATTTATTATCGGCGATACCGATATATCGGCTTGCCGATATATCGGCCGATATATCGGTATCGGTATCGGTATCGTTACATCCCTAATTCAGACATTTAACATTTTAAACGTAAATATACGATAACGCATAAAACATTAATTACCTATATTCAAAATATTTAGAACGAACTAGTTTCTTCAATGAAAATAGAATAAGTGCATTGTAATTAGTAATCTCAGTTTATTCTCTGAACATAAATGCTTTATGATTTTTTAATGTCTCTACGTTTACGCGTTTTGACATAACATGTGTATTTTAATACGAACGATCTACTTTTAACAACTCGTTATCTGTTTCCATTAAGAATTTTAAACTGTGCTTATTTAATAGGTTTTGTAGATTTTGTAAATTGGACTTGAATATACACTTCATTATTTTTAGCAGTATCCACGGAAATTATAAATTAAGTGGACTGTAAAGCATCAAAAAAGGAATCAATTTTTACAGTTGAAAGTATAATGTTTTATGTTTATAATAATGAATTGTTGATTTAGAAAACTTTCCTTATATTTTACATGGAATAAAATGTGGAGCTCATATCTCAAATGAATATCGCCCTTGTCACCTCACAATATAATGTAGGAGGTAACGTTTTGGTTGATAATTTATGGCAATAACTCATAATTATTTTAATACAATTCTGTTGACTCTTCTATATAGAACACAATATGAGATAAATTTAAAGCTTCCTTAATATAAACTAGAGCAAACACGCGAAAAAAACCAATATCTCACATCAGCATTAAATATTTATGTCGTAGGCATGGTTTTCTTCAGCGCACGGTGCTAACATAATACAGCAGTGTCTGATACAAGTCTGATACTGACGGTATCCGGCAAAGCGATTTACGAATAAATTAATGTGAATTAATTACTTATTATTATGTATATTTAGTGCACTGATTATTGTGCATGTCAGTGCCGTTCCAGTATTCATTGAGCATTTTATTCGTAGGGAAACATTTAAAATTTGATTGTAAATTGAACTTTAGCACGTAGTAATAAGCCATTTATTCCTTTGCATATTGCTCTTCTTTAGTTTGAGAAGTGAAAAATCCACAAGCAGAAATCCAAAATGCCTTGCAACGAAAAATTCTACAGTACATAGCTTTTCAGAACACTATACAACTGCTATGTAAATAAATAAAATAAAATAAATTAAATAAATATGTACACATATATATGTGTTACTTAAACAAATATACTAGCAGTCTTCGGAACAATCCCACGATGAAAATGAAAAATCGCTCAGCTCATGAAACCGCCATATCACAAGATAAACATTTTTCGCTCTATTGTTTGCAGGCAAAATAAACAGTGTGCTTCCGATCGCTCATCATGTTTACATCTTTCATAATAATTTATGTTTCAATTTAGTAAATATAAATCCATGTACATGGTGTATTGGCTGACTTATGACACCTGAAATCTGTTGAGCTAATATTCTGGATGAAATTTATTTTCAAATTGCCAGGTTTACGATAATAAACCAGAGCTATAAGCGTAAATTACAAGCAGTTAACAAAGAAATAATCGTCTCAGTAGCTTGCAGCTACGCCCATAAAACTAGTGTGCAAAATTTTCACGTAATTTTATAACTGTGTCGTTTTTGTGACCCATATCCAGAAACACGGTGTTTTTCACACCTGGCAGGCTAATGTATAGTGAATCGTTTCCTTTCATTTCCTCATCTAATGGGTGATTCTGGGTCTCTCCACCTGAAGAGAACGTAATAGGGACAAGAGGTCAGAGTACTTCATTTGATCCTTAAAAATTTGTCCTATTAGCCCTATCTGTCATTGGCAAGTTTTTACCGATCCGAAGAGAAAGATTTCTTATTCACTAATAGCATTTAATTGTTTTAACCCTTGTCTGGCTCTAATGCTTTTGGCGAGTGACGTAAAGTGAATTCGATCTGATAAACATTCTGCCCAGAAATAACTAGAGTAATTTAACAATACGCGATTTCTTTTGTTCTGATCGCCGACGCTTTGATGCTGTTTTTAACCAATATTCAACGATAATTTCGTACAAGAGTGAAACTTGGTAAAAGTTTATTTAAATTTACTTTAGGAATGAGGAAAACGTCTATAGAAAGAGAAGATTGTGCACTAGAATACTTGATTAGAACTCTAAAACTTGGGATTAAATTGGGCACGAGACATTTGGAGTTTTGAGGTAATTATTTTTTCGCTATGCGATGAAAATATAAGCTATTGTGAATAGTAAAATAGAAATAAACTGTATAAGAGCCTTAAAATAATATTCAACACGTATTTAGGTCTGATATAACCGCCAATTTATATTTCTAAAGCAAACAATTGGTTCCCAACGACGCAATCTAAATTCAGTTCTAACTTCAAATCAATACCTTCTACATTGACTGAATTCAGATAAAGACAAAACCTCTGAAGAATAAAAGTCAATCGTATACAATCACATAGCTGGGGCAATTGTCTGGCAAATAAACATAAGGTAGACGAGGTCGGAGGAGTGTCACTAACGAGCAAACACACCCTCACCTGTTCTATATAATATGTTTGTTTGTGGCTTTGACAAACAAAGCCGCTTTGTTTGTTTCCATTGAAGTAATGACTCGATATGATGTTTGATATGAAGTTATATGTGTAGTAAATTATGGGTGTGAATCAATTTACCAAGTGGATCAGAATCTATGTAAAAACTGCCCACTAATTAGAGTAGAACGTATCTGGTGAATGTAAGTTTCGAAAGGAACTGATTAGAAATATACAATATTTCCAACAGTACCAGCAAAGCTACAGGCTACGTTACTACAGAAGAAACTAAAACAACTATGAGTATCGCAATATTCTCGTGAAAAAACGTCCACTAGTCTGTATTTACCATTCCATTAAACAACCACAGATGCACCTCTTTAAAGAGCTCCATAAAAATTCCTGTCAGTCGTCAGTCCTTAATCACCTGCCTTTGTACCGCCCACAGTTTCCTTTCTGCGCACCGATTCGATTGTTTTAAATCGATTCACATACCACCCGTGTTATAATTCTATTTTAATCTACGAAAATTTACGCCAGCACGTCGATTTAGTGAGCAATAAATCAAAATGTGCAAACATTCCCTGTGTTACGACTGGGTACGAGCTTACGTTGTATCCACTGAGTCAGATGTACTTGTAGTTTTTAATTTAATAAGTATGAGAGATTTGCTTTAGGTTATTATGATCATGGGACGACATTACAAACACTCACACATACTCTCATTTAGCAATAAAGTAATCGACGGTCACTTGTAGTGCGAACGATCCCATCGATTCCATTAGGTTGCTTTTAGACATCATTAGTTTCTTTAAACCTTCTGCTTAATAATGCCTCCCGTGTTAAAAGCAAGGCTGTAATTCTTTTTTATGCAAAATAACCGAACAGTGATTTACGGTTATAAGAAAAGGCATTTGAGAAACAATATTATTATAAAAGTGGTATGAAAATATCAAAGAGGACAAGACGCATATGTTCTGTTTAATGTTGTATAGAAAATTTTCTTAGAAATCTTTCTAGAACATCAATTTATTATATTGATGTTAAGTTTATACATAACAATTGAAGTTTTCGTAAACACTTTATGAATGTTCTATCGACACGAATTTTTAAAAGCTCCTACGGATTGAAACTTTTGTTTATAAAAATAAACAGATTTCTTTTGGGAATTTTGTTGATAGATCGCAGGTTTTATTATCATTATGGATAAGCGAATTCACCTATAATGTGACCAGACTTCTCCTCAAAATGAGCGATTATGCTATTTTGTGAAAGCTAGACGTATATTATGGAATATTAAGAACAATAAACCGCGAAATCAGTATGAGTTGGGATTTTTTTGTGATACGTCTCCCGGGTCCGCCGGTATCCCCTCCACAATTCATTCAGCGCTGCAGTTACTTCCCGCGTATTATACCAAATAAACCAATACAGTAGTTATTTTTTGAAAATAAAAAAATATATTTAAAGATACTAAAATTACGTACTAATGGTAAAAAGGAGGAATGTTTCGTCCGATTATTTTTTACCAGCGGCATCTTTAATGAGTAACATATAGGTTATATTTTTTATCTCGGGTCATACCCTGCGAATCCGGGCAGCTAGTAGATACTACAAATTACAATTTATTTTATTCGAATTTACACATATTTAATTGGCGGTTTCTCTATGCTAATCGATGTTTGACATTGATGTATTTACGAACTATTTGACGTCACAGCTGAAATCTATAACATCATAAATATTGGAAATACCCTCAAATGCAAGTGTGCATAAATTTACATATTTATTGCGACAGCAACTGTGCCAACCGTTTAACGATAATCGATAAATATTTTAAATACAAGGAGACTTTTATAGCATACTAGCTAGGCCCGCGGCTTGGCCTGCTTTCCTTCTCGAGAATAGCTCTTTTTATAAAAAAAAACGCATCTTAATCGTTTGCGTAGTTTTAAAGACTAGACAGCGTTTTTTTTTTATACTATGTACTGATAAAACTTAACTTTGAGATATCTAGCTAAGTACCTACGTGTTTAAAAATCATAAAAAATCAACTCCAGATTAATCGAATGAAAATTCGTAGAATTTGGAAATATAAAAGGTTAATATAAAAGGCTAAAATAACACAATATTTCATATTTGTCATAAAAATATTTTAAATATTGTGAACAAATTAATAACTAGGTTTCAATACACATACATTGTATAGTTAGGCTTATTGTAAATTGGAACATAAATAATTAGAAACAAAAATCTAAGAGACAAGGACTAAAATTAAAATACATACGAAATGGATTTTATGCACAAATAAAAATATCTAAGATCAGTTCAGTTTATTAGTTCCAAAAAAACTATAGTTTGTAACAAAATGAGATTAGTTACTTATTAAAACAACAACCTTGGAAAAACTTTCCTTAGATATCTAGGTATGCGTTTTTTGTGGTTATTATTGCAAAAAAACATTTAAAAAACTATGAAAGCAGAAAATTCTGGACGAAATCTACTCTATCTATATAAATTGCATTAGTTCTATAAAAAAAAATCATGCTGTATGGCAAAAAATGTCATAAAATCCATTTCAAAAATTGCACACATAACATTATATACAAGTTAGTTACAAAATGATTCTAATGTGACCAATTATCGACTAGTCTAAGGACAAACATACAAAATGAATTTTGCCTTAGTACTTACAAGTCAACTTGTACATAATGTGACTTTGGTCCAAATAAAGCTATATCTTTGAAAATTTAATTTAAAAAAAACAAGTTATTAAAAATATTATAAGTATTATAACCAAGAAAAGAACAATTTTTAATCTACTAGAAGCAGATAACATATTCTAAATTTAAAAAGTGCATATTGACCGAATAAAAAAAAACATCCACAGATAAGCTTTATAAGAACCAGAGTCAAAAATAAAAAAAAGCAAATGATAAAATGAACACACTTCTAACAGGACTGCATCTACTTTTCCACTCACGATGAGATCCTCTTCTCTTATTTTCTCCGAGTTCTTACTTGCTGCTCTGAATGTTGCCGCTACATATTTTTGCTCCTCTTTTGTGAGTAAAGTGCACTTTGCTGCTAATTTTTTACTAGTGTTGCCCATTCTATGTGAGAAGATATTAAAAACTTATTTTAGGTTTAAAGAAATATTTAGGTTTTAAGAAAAATTTGGAACTAAAATTGTAAAAGAGGAAACAAATATTTTATCAGCTGACAATAAAATAATGTGATCAACTTTAATTTCTGGAGTGTGTTTAATTGATATTTTGAGATTCATTTTTAGAATTTACAATATATGGAGTACATCATGCTTATTAATTTTCCTTAATTAGATACAGATTCATGTATCTTGTCCTCATATAATTTAGACTATATTTTTTTTAAGCAGATAAATCAATAATTGCTAAAACTTACAGAAGATGAAGAAATATAAGAATTTCTAATAAGAGTGAAAAATATATAAAATGGAATTGTAGAATATATAATGTGTAGGTATGTGTGTAGCAATTTATATAAATGCTATGGACTATGCTTATTCAATTTTATTAAAAACTACTCTGAAAATATCTGTTTTATATGTGCAATAAATAATAAATAATTAAATATAAAATATCCTTACATATTCAGAAAAGAGAAGTAGTTCATTGTTGATTAAATTGGTTCAATGATTGATTACCAAATTGTGAATATATAAAATGACTTATTTACTATGTAAACAGTCACGAGTGTGAATTTTTCCGCTTAAATTACTATTATTTCTGTCACAGCCTTCAATGATATTGAACTCTCAGGCCTCAGCTGATTATCTTGGTAATAAGACGAATACAAACAATCTTAGGACAACTGTTTATCAAAGTACTCAATTTTACCTTAAAATATTGGCTAAAATATATAATTTATATCAGGTAAGATTGTAACACATTTTTGTACAACTTTAAACCAAAATTAGCACTTATTTATAAGTTATTTTCAGATGACAATCACAACAAAAATTATCAGTGATCGATATTTATATTTTTAAAATAATCAAAATTTAAAACGTCACTAATTATTGTGGTTACCTGTCAAAATACTTTTTTTATCACTTCGAATGGTGCGCAAACAAAGATCGAAAATAAAACATTAAATTAAAATTACACTCCACATTACACTACTATCATGATCCGCTGCAATAAAGCGACTGATATAAAAAGATTCTATTTCAGAGTTGCTTAAAAACGATAAATGAATATCCATATTATAAATCCATAATTGATTATTTAAGAGCGAATGATGATACTTCCGAGATTTAATTCTCGTGTTAATTGTTATTTTATTACCTATTTAAAATTGAGTTGAATTAAAGACAAAAAACATGATTTAATATACAATCCATGGGTTATAATCAATTTAAACAAACAAAATTTCAGTAAACTTCTGTTGTATTCTGTTTTCTGATTTATTTCCCATTGAATTAACCCATTTTATATACAAATAGTTTAATATCGGGCACTTATCGGGCATCTTTCGGATTATGTAGCTTAGCCATTTAGGATCTGTGTTATAAAATTTTTATGGATCTATATTCTGACATTTGACAAATGATAGATCTCCAATTTTTAAATGTCAAAATTCTTATTTCAAAAGTTGTCGAGCTAGGATGCATCAATAATTTTTATCTTGTAGAAATAAACAACTACATTATTTCTTTTAGGATACCTTAAATAATGGAAGTGTAAATATAATATCGAACATATTATGCTAGCATAAAATTTAAAATGGTTGTAAACGCTCCAGATTCTCCTATCACAGCCGAAGTTATATTTGTTATAGAGGCAACGTCGGCAAACAGCGCGTATATTAATGAATTGAAAACTAATTATATTATTCCCACATTAGAGTAAGTATTTATAATTATCAGCATATGAAAAAAATTCAAACAACTGCGGTAACATACATGATATAAGTTATAGGAAATCAAAACAAGGAAATCCTATCGGCCAATTGCCTGAAAGTTAACAACAGTATTTCTTGAATTAAATCCCTCAAAATTTTGCTACTGTTATTAGGCTATCTATAAATATTCGAAGTTAGATCAAATTAGGTTTCTTTCAAAGAAGACTAACTCTAATAGCACCATATTCAATAAAAGTTTGTGTGAAGATGATAACATTTATAGAGGTAGTTAATTTGAGACTAATAACTTTTAACGAGATATTAAATTTGCAACTTTCCAACATTTGAGCTAGCTAACTCTTTAGATAATTGATCTTTTTTAAATCACCAGATAGCAAGATATCATGTTATATTAACATTTTGTTAAAATATATGTGTTGCTTATTTCCAGATATTTCCATGGAGGAGCCTTAGAAGAAGGTGTGGGCAGTGGTTCTGTGTATGGAATTGTTACATATCAGTCTGCAGATTGTGTCCCTGGCCTGCCAGTGTCCACATATGGACCTTTCACATGTCCCCAGAATGTTGTTGATACGGTTGATAAAATACAGTGAGTATACAAATATAGGCTTTTAGAATGTTCTACAAGTAAGAGCAACCTTTATCTTAAAAGTGTTAAATGTCGAAGCACAATACATATTATATATCAAACTAGCGGTCTGGCCTGGCTTCGCCTGTGGTATATGGTTACATTTTCTCTCCATAAGAACCATCATTGTAATTCTATATCATTTTAGATAAAATTTTTTGTAAAAGCAAGTGTATGATTAAATATTTAACTTATTACTTTGCATAGCTTTATATTTACCATTCAATAAATGTTTCAGGTATATAGGAGGGCATGCGGAAAGCAAAGCATGTCTAACAGAAGCCCTCACAGCAGCCCTATCATGTTTAGAGGAATTGGGAAGGACAGACATACCACTTCATGTTATATTGTTATGTTGTTCACCACCATACTCTGCTTATGCGGGGGGCTTAGTGCCACCAGGTAAGAACTATGGCATTACCTCTAGCATTATTTAGGATTGAACTGTTTGATTAAATTTCAATCGTTACTAGTATTATAAAAGCAAAAGTGTGTATATATGTCTTTCTATAACGAAAATGTATTAATCTATGATATGATTTTTGTGACTTTAAATAGTTCGAAAGCTCTTCATCATGAAACATGACATTTTCACGAGAATTTCCTTTGACCGTGCAGGCGAAGCCAGAAAGCTAGTATTGTAAAAAAAATTCTCCTAACTGCATCTTGATGGAGAGGCCAAATGATTATGCTAAAACATGCGTCTTCTTCCTCTCCTTTCTTCTCTTGCAGATGTCAAGTTTAGGACTAATTCAATTTGCTTAAAAAAAATTAAAATATAATCGTAAGAAATTGTCTGTAGGTGCACCAGCAACAGTAGAACAAGCAGCAAGGCTAGTGGGTGAAAGAGGTGCTCAATTGTCTGTGGCCGCGGCTCGAAGAATACCAGCCCTTTTAGCGTTATATGAACATGCGGGCGGTGAATTGCATGCTGCACAGCAGAGGAATTATGCTAAGGTAAATATTGAAGATAATAATTATTAATTTCATTGTATTTGTATTCTTACACAAGTAAAGAGTAATTGAGATGGTGATGTAGAATCTGCAATGAATAATTTCTCATTTTGAGATTTTTTGATGTGACCATCCTAATATTTATTGAAATTTGAATGCTATTCAAGCACTTTTATAGTCAATAGCTTGATGGCAAAACAAAACTTACATTTTATTTCATTTATATTCCATGTAATAATTGATGCGAAAAAAATATATTCTATCTAATCTAATAAAATATGTTTCAAAAAATAAAAACGGAGTGGAAATGAAAAAATATCATTTTAGGATCCACGCCATCTTGTACTTTTAAGAGGATACAGTTTGAAAGAGCGTCCACCCAGTCCGGCGCCGCCACCCGTTCCCGACATACAGACTGATGTATATGGGTATGTTTATTTTCTTTGCCTTTATTATTTGCATAAAAAAATTGACTTGCAGGTAAATTAAAGAAACTTTTAAACATACAAAACTAATTTACTTATGTTTATATTGACAAAATCGTACCATTTTTTCCCATAACTAGTGGAAAATTTAATATGTTAATTTGTGTTCACTTTGTGTTTTTATTTATGGGACATCTACTATATAAAAATAAGTCGGGTTTTCCTTCCTGACGCTATAACTCCAGAACGCACGAACCGATTTCCACGGTTTTGCATTCGTTGGAAAGGTCTCGGGCTCCGTGAGGTTTATAGAAAAGAAAAGGTGTCTCTGGTGGCGAAACGGAGTTCGCCGGGTTTGCTAGTCCCCTATATACTTATTTCATTTGACTGCCCTGTGCATATGCAACTGGTGATCACATAATAATTATAATTTCCCACACAGTGGGCAAGGCCGCGGCACAGTAGCCGGGCCACGGGTCCCAGTACCCACTGCGCAGTTCCCGCGCGCAGCCGTACCCACTGTGCGCGCCAACTGGCTCAACTCGCCGCGCCAGACGCTGTACACCAACAACTCGGCGCTGCTCACACAGCTGGCGCAGCCCTCGTACCCGCCGCCGCCTTCGCAGGTGTGTACACACACACACACACACACACACATATATATTATATTTTATAGGCAAAAAAACAGACATTTATACATTTTACAAACACACGTACACGCACACATACAATATATACAGGGTGTAATCGTTAAGTGTGCACAGGCGATTTTTCCGTAAGTATTACAGATAACAAAAAACTTTAAACTGATATCGAAAGTACTTAACCTAATGAGTAAAATGGCCGTAATAAATTTTTGAAAATAAATCGGGAAATATCAAAAAAAATATCTTTAAACCCTCCCATACATTAAGTATGAAATATGAATATCCCATATACTTTAATATGAAAGATTTTAGCTTTCTTTTTCTTTTTTGGTTTTCTGCTTTAATTACTTCGCAAATTTAAAGTGGCATTTTCCACGCTTTTTCCGGACATTTTCACGCATTTTCCGGATAGTTTCCAGGACTTTTCCGAGCATTTTCCGGGCATTTTCCAGGCATTTTCCACGCTTTTTCCGGACATTTCCACGCATTTTCCGGATATTTTCCAGATATTTTCCAGACATTACCCTGGCATTTTCCGGTTATTTTCCGGGATTTTCCCAGGCATTTTCCGGGAATTTCCCAGTCATTTTCCGGGGATTTTCCGAGCATTTCCCGGAGATTTTCCGGATGTTTCCCAGACATTTTCCGGACATTTCCCTGGCATTTTCCGGGGATTTTCCACGCATTTCCCAGACATTTTCCGGACTTTTCTAAGGCATTTTCCGGGGATTTTCCTGGCATTTTCCGGATATTTTCCGGACATTTTCACGCATGTTCCGGACATTTTCACGCATTTCCCGGGTATTTTCCAGATATTTTCCAGGCATTTTCCGAACATTTCCCACACATAGCCTGTAAATGTCTGGAAACTCCCCGGGAAATGCGTGGAAATGTCCGGAAAAAGCGTGGAAAATGCCCGGAAAATGCTCGAAAAATCCCCGGAAAATATCCGGAAAATACGAGAAAATGTCCGGAAAATGCCACTTTAAATTTGCGAAGTAATTAAAGCAGAAAACCAAAAAAGAAAAAGAAAGCTAAAATCTTTCATATCAAATGTATATGGGATATTCATATTTCATACTTAATGTATGGGAGGGTTTAAAGATAATTTTTTTGATATTTCCCGATTTATTTTTAAAATTTATTACGGCCATTTTACTCATTAGGTTCTTTCGATATCAGTTTAAAGTTTTTTGTTATCTGTAATACTTACGGAAAAATCGCCTGTGCACACTTAACGATTACACCCTGTATATACTCCCGATGCGGTGCCCACTGTGCTCACGAACTGGCTCAAATCGCCGCGAAAGACATACAGCTATGTATGCTATACAAAACTCACACGTACGCACGCAGGCAAAAACACGTCACACACATTCGTTAAAATACACAGCATAATCATGTGCGTAAACTAATTTATCACTTATTGTAATTGTAATTTGTGTAATTATTTATTTTGCGCTATCCCATGACCTTCATACATCTTTCATTCTTCATACATCTTTCATCTTCATTCTTTTCCCACCAGGATGCCTGGTAGAGATTGCTGTTCAGCACTAAGGCTGTCTTTTGTACAAATGATGCCCTATTTGTAATATTGTTCTTTTTTATGTTCCATTTATGTTTGTACAATGAAGTGTAATAAATAAATAAAAAATTATCATTACAGCGTATGATCCAACCGGGTCCGTCAAACCCGGGCGTAGCACCCGCCTCCGCGAACGTCGCGGGCGTCAGCGGCGTATCCAACGTCGGTAACGTCAGCAACGTCAGTAACGTTAGCAACGTCAGTAACGTCAGTAATGTCAGCAACGTGGGCGTCGGTCAGATGCAGCGCACGTTCATATGGAGCGGAGTGTTGGAATGGATGGAGAAGGGAAAAGCGCCCGGCGATCAGCAGAAGGTCACCAAGCATTTGCCGTGTCAAGTATGTGGAATTTATTATTGTGTAATTAATTAAATAAAGTTTTATATGTTTCCTATAGGCCTTTTTCATAATAAAAAAATGTTAAAGTTACTGGAAAAAATTGTTTACCTCATCTAGTTATGATGTGTATAAGAACAAAATTAATTATAAAACTCTGCCTAGCATAAGCAGAGTTTTGCTTCAGACTAATATTTGAGCATGTATGTGCGATTAGTTGATTATTATACGTTATATCAATGATGTGTACATAACAACAAAATTAATTATAAAACTCGGCCTAGCATAAGCAGAGTTTTGCTTCAGTTAAATATTTGAGCATGGATGTGTGTCTAGTTTTTATTGTATGTCGATGATGTGCATAACAACTCGCATATAAGTATTCAATCACAACCTACGACAATAGCATTTAAAACCATCTATTTACACTTATTTCATAACATCTATTCCAGGTATCAGCGAACTCAAAAGACATAGAGCCAGAGCTAAAAGTTGACACATGGCCGAATAAACTCTTAATGCAATTGATGCCAAAACAGCTAATTAGCAACATTGGTGGGCAATACTTGAAGGACAGCAAGTCGGTGCTGTTCCACTTGCAGCAGAATGAAGCATTGGAAGCCTTGACCAAGGTCATGGTGAACGGGTTTGTGAGTATCATGTTGGTGGTTAGTGGCCAACGTATTGCCAAGTTGGGCCAACAATAGCATTTTTTTCTTAATTTTTAATTTAATTTTTACTATTTATATGTAATCTCTTAACTAAATACCTTCTACTAGCTCCTATTTGTAAATGGTTACTTCTCACTTGTCAATATTGGGGCTTAGTGATGTGACAAGCACTAAGCACTTAGTACAGTGTTAGGTAAAAAATCAGTAAAGTTCATCTACTTATTTGTTTTTATAAAATATTGAGATATTAAGAAAAACTATGCATCACAAGATCCTCTAAACCCTAGAGGCTCAGGTATACTTTAAAATGGTAACATGGAAACAACTAGATCGTTTTTGATGCAACTTTTATTTCCAGGCTGGTTGCGTCCACTTCTCGCCAATGCCGTCTCCGCCACAATGCGATATCAAAGTACTGATTCTATTGTACACGCCTGACAAAAAGGCATATTTAGGTTTTATACCGAATAACCAGGCTACGTTTGTGGATCGATTGAGAAAGGTAAGTGTGAAATTGGACTTTAAAATTAATGGAATAGCATACATTTTTGTTCAATTGTTTTTGCAATATGGAGTTTTTTTTAAGTTAAAGTGTTTGGACGTTAACTAACCGTTTTCGAAAAGGTTAGCATTGAGTAAAATAAATTATTACATTTAAAAACAATAACAAATTGGCCATAGGCGTTTGATACATACAAACACATAATGCAATATAGACAAAACTTTACTTTGCTATTTTAAAACTAAAACGATTTTTTTTTCTAAATTATTGTATTACTATTACTTCGATTTTCAATATGAATCGTAACCAATAATAATCAGAGTCACTAACAAAAAAACTACCTACCTAATTTGTCAAAGTTACGAAAAATATCTTCTATAAATATTAAAATTATCTTAAATCAAATATTCTCAGGTGATTCAACAACAAAAGATGAATAAACAAATGCCGGCACCAGTGAGTGGTGCCGCTGGTCTTCAACCAAATATGCCACCTTCCACTATGCCAAGTAAGTGTATCTTATTCTAGCCGCTCCAAGTTGATAAATTTCTGCATTTCCCCACTCAATTCCAAATGTTAAATGTCGCAACCGAACAAGTCTAACTGGCTGAAATTTGAGTCCTGTCTCTCCCATATGTACTGGACATTGGCAAAGTCCCTTTTTATTGGGTGGAGCCATTAATTAAGAGAAGAAGTGTATCTTATCAATAGTTAAGATTTATGTACTGATATGTGAGAAAAAAGTTTATTTGCACGATTTTGTTGTATGGAATTATGGAGTTGAGTTAAAAAAAAATGTTCATCAATATAGAAGCTCCATAATTAACAGGTTATATTTTATTACCCTGTGTAATGTTGGAAAGAATGAGCATGCAAGTGAGTTAGAAATAATATGTATGTACAGTAATGTATAATAAATTATTATCAAAAAAACAATCTATTTATGATATATGAATGTACTAGCGGTCCGCCCCGGCTTCGCCCGCGGTACCTACATGTAAAAAACTACATATCTACTAAAAAACTAAACTATCCTATCTCTCAAGTTGGATCGAACTGCACAAGGTGTGCGAATTTTATTATAATCGGTTAAGTGGTTTAGGAGTCCATTGAGGACAAACATTGTGACACGAGATTTATATATATTAAGATGTTCGCTTAGATTTCTAATTAAATAATACATTAAAAAAACAACAGGTGGTGGTATGGGCAGTTCGGGCATGTCACCGGGCATGGGAATGAACCCGGGAATGTCTAATCAACAACACCCGCAACACGCACAACACCCACAGGTAAAAAATTTAAATACATATATTTTTTATCTACGATATTAGTCAAGTTGTCTCTATCTGTATAGACTATACTGGCAAGAACTAATTAAACATAACAAGAAAAAGTGCATTATTATTTATCACCTTTCGTTTTGAGCTAAGACGGTAATAATTTAGTTTTCATGTATTATTTCAAATGTCCAATGAGAAAAAGTTGTATACATTTAATAAATAACTGTATTCAATTTCAGAGCATGATGATGGCTGGCGGTATGGGTGGCCAAGTGTCCCAAGTGGGCCAAGTTGGCCAAGTCGGTCAAGTAGGTCAAGTCGGGCAAGTTGGCCAAGTGGGCCAAGTTGGCCAAGTGGGCGGTAAAGGTCCGCGACCGGTCAGCCAACTTGATGGCCTTGAAGCGGCGAGGCAACAGAACTTGGAGAAGATACAACATTTGCAACAAACGTTGGAAGCAGCTCATCAACAAGAAGCACAGTTTAAGTCGCAAATGGATATCATGTCGCACCTGCATGCGGCACAGCAACAGGAGCAACATTATAAGCAGTTAGAGGTGTGTTATATTTTAACAGTTTTTTCGTAGGTCACAAAACCTCGGTTCGTGTGTTATTTATTTATTACCCTTCAATAAAACTATACATATAAAACTTATTGCTAATATAAGTATACAAAACAAAAAAAAAACAGTATAGTTTATTAGGCGGCCTTATCACTTAGAAGTGATCTCTTCCAGGCAACCTGGGCAAAAGGTAACAAGCTTACTGAAATGACAATGGTAGGTGGTAGAAAAAAAGCAAGGATAAAAAAAAAGCAAAAAAAAAAATTAAAATAAAATTAATAATTGATTAATGAAATTGACCCTCATATTATTGAAGTGAAAACTTCTTTAGCGGTGTTGGGTATAAAATCTTAAACTCGCGTCAGGACACGTGGCCTGATCGAAAAAGCGTAAGACGGATGTTTTTTTTAGCCCTTATATTCCATGCGTAAGACGGATACCATTCCAAAATATCAAACATGCTGAACGTTAATAATCAAGTTTTCACTTCTGCCGGCACTCCCGGAGTGCAATCCGTCTTTTTTAAGATGCAAACCGAGGTTAGGTATTTAAGTATGAGTTAAAAATACTCTTTTAACACTCATGTTACCTATATTTCCGACTTATTATAAACTCATAATTAGCTGTTGCCCGCAACTTCGCCCGCTTATATAATAAATTTTCATGATACAAACTTTCATTCCCTATTTTATCCCCTTGGGGGAAGAATTTATAGGCTTTGATAGATCAGTTAGTCGCCTTTACGTTTTATATATTAAGATTCCAAATGTAAATTTCAGGAGCAACAACGCAAGCACCAATTGCAACAATTGCAACAAATCCGCGGTGCAGCCGGGCACCCGCCGCGCATCATGCCGCGCGGCATCATGCCCACCAACCCGGGGCTGCGGCATCTGTTGCAGCAGGTAACATAATACACTACACTACACTATACTACACTATATACTAAAAAATAAAAATAATAAAAATTTATTTTTCAAGAAACATGACCCTATACTACACTACACACTTCAAATTCACACTGACATGACGCGACACAACACTCCACAACATTGCACGTGCCACATCTGACATGACGCGATATAACACAACACAACATTGCACGTGCCACATCTGACATGACGCGACATAACACAACACAACATTGCACGTGCCACATCTGACATGACGCGACATAACACAACACAACATTGCACGTGCCACATCTGACATGACACCACATAAAACAACATAGCTTTGCACGTGCCACATCTGACATGACGCGACATAACACAACACAACATTGCACGTGCCACATCTGACATGACGCGACATAACACAACACAACATTGCACGTGCCACATCTGACATGACGCGACATAACACAACACAACATTGCACGTGCCACATCTGACATGACACCACATAACACAACATAACTTTGCACGTGCCACATCTGACATGACACCACATAAAAACAACACAACTTTGCACGTGCCACATCTGACATGACACCACATAACACAACATAACTTTGCACGTGCCACATCTGACATGACACCACATAAACACAACACAACTTTGCACGTGCCACATCTGACATGACACCACATAAAAACAACACAACTATGCACGTGCCACATCTGACATGACACCACATAACACAACATAACTTTGCACGTGCCACATCTGACATGACACGACATAACACAACACAACACAACTTTGCACTATACTGCAAGACATTACATCACACTACACTATACTAAACTTGATTACACAAACAAAATAATCATTCATTGCTATAAAATATTATATTACAATTATTTGTAAATAAAAAAAGAAAAACATACCATATAAAAATATCAAAGCATGTCCTTACCCTTAGATCATCACTTAGCACTCTCATCCCTTACTTAACCAGCATTTTAGCACAATATTCATTTGTTATTAAAAATATTACCCAATACTTTATAATTAATTGCCTTATTTCTCCTTAGACTGATTTTCTTTAATATTCCAGAAAGAAAATTACATTTATTACTATTGCTATAAATAACTTTTGATTATAGTAACTTATGAATTCATTTCTTTACGGGCACGACACGATGGAAAAAATTCTAATAAAATTAAATATTTAAAAAACAACGCATTATTATTTTTTCCATTTTGTCGAGCTTTAATTTGTAATAACGTTATTTTGAATGAATAAAAAATCAGAAATTTTTCGAAATTTACTTTTTAAAGGTTTAATTAAAAATATTTTTAAGCTATTGCATAGCTTCTATCGCGGGCCTTGAGCGCGGAGACCGAATCGAAAAATTCCGTAACGAAAAAAACCTCACGCTCCCCACGGGGACGGGCACGGAGGTGTGGCTTGAAGGCATAGCATGCAATAGCTTTACCGCGGCAGTCCCCGAGTGCCACACGTCTTTTTTATTTAATTGGACAATCTTCTTTCTTATACCTTAGTATAAGATATTCTTAGAACTTAGTAAAAGATATTTTAGTTGAAAATATCTGATTTTATTCATTTAAATGACGTTGTATTAATCGCTATATCTTTTTTCAGCTACAAAAATAATGCTTAAAACTCATCATAACCCTTTTTATTTCTAGGCTTTTAGCTCTTTTCGCACAGTTTCCTGAACTATAAAAGCTTGTAAAAGCTCTTCTTATATTTATTTTATTCATTAGTGACTACTGGTAGTTTCAAGTAGTATAACAATAATGCTAAAATTCCAGTTGTAATGATCCTATTTCTTAATAATTATAAAAAAAAATGTCAGCTAAGTGTTGCCATTAGGCAATTTATCTTTACTTAATTTTACTTTGACTTTAATTTTTGGCCAACAATTAGTTTGTTTTTAATATTGTTAATCGATTATAATATTATGTATTGTAATTATTATTCTCGATGACATCTTATTGACATTTTGAAACATAATACTGGCTGATTAATTCTACAAACAATTCAATTGGACCCTGTCCCATACAATAAATATAATCAAATACAAAATGATTTTATCTTATACCCAGTAAAAAAAAACCATAATAAAAAAAAATAAAAAATAAATAGTACAAGCGGTTACGGTGGAATGTTCTAGCAACAGCAGCCGCCGCGCGGGCCCCGCCCACACATGTGACGTCACGCACCGCATAAGTAATGCTTCACTTTATATACTAACCGTGTTCAACATGCAAATACAATCCTTTTATTTTATTTATTCTTGGTTAACGCCCGGCATATTGTTGAATGACTAGCGCGTTCGTTGAATGACGACAGAATTTACTTGTTCTAAACGTCCACAAGAAGACGGTTTAGTCATTCAATTAAATGTCGTCATTCAATGAAGGCGCTAGTCATTCAATCAAATAGCAAATTCAATCAGATGACTGCGACATATATAAAACAAAATTGTGTCCTTTAAAATGTCATCCTTTATGTATTCTAATGTAAAAATAATTGTTATCCATTGATAACTTAATGAAATATAGGATTTTGTTTGCATTGTTTTCTATTTAAAAAATAATGAAACATAAGACACTTTTCTATTAGATTTTATAAGTTTTTCGCCTCATATATAGTTATTGAATTCTAAAAATTTCAATCCATAAACACTAACAAAAAATCAATCTAATGTTTCATTATTTGAAAATAACTTATTTGCAATACTTTGCTTGACTAGACTCATGAAATAACTTTAGTTTTCACATCGATTCTGCTGTTTCCAGCTAACCAACTAATCCATCATTGCATGAAAATAGTATAGTAATAATAATTTTAAAGTTTCAAAGCGAGTGTATAAATTTTTTAAGAATTGATTTAATGTATTTTTGATGTTGTTCAAAATGGTGTTACAAAGCACGTCAACTTTTAGCATTAGTGATTGAACATTACTTGTTATTTTTTATTACGAAATCGTTAGAAATTTAAGTCAGAGTCCTATCAAAATATTTCGTTTTCCTAGTTCAGTTTAATACCTGATATTTTTTGTAGCAGAGGCGGAAATTTCTTCCTCACTATAACACTTTCTAAATTCACTCGTGTATAGAATAATGTTATGTAATATACAGATAATACACATCTAAGGAACTAAAAAAGGTCACTTATTCAAAACATAAAGTTGTTTTTTTTTTAAGTGAAAACTTCTTTAGCGGCGTTGAGCACTTTTTACCCGACTGCCAAAGAAGGAGGGTAATGTTTTTCGAGTGTATGTAAGTATGTATGTATGTCTTTTCCTTTGTGACCACCTGTAGCCTAAACGGCTTGATGGGTTTTGATGTATGAGGTATCGTTAGATTTGTCTTGATTACGGGAGTGTCATAGGATACATTTTATCCTAAAAGTCCCACGGGATAAAGACATAATAATATTTTTTCTAAATTTCCCTTTAAAAAAATATGTATGCGTGTGCAGTCGGGTATTTTGTTTTTTTAATAATAATTGCTTGTTCTGTAATGGGTATAAAATCTTAAACTCGCGTCAGGACTCAGGACACGTGACCTGATCGAAAAAGCGTAAGACATACCATTCCAAAATATCAAACATGCTCAACGTTAATAATCAAGTTTTTACTTCTGCCGGCACTCCCGGAGTGCAACCCGTCTTTTTTTTACTATGATTTAATATTGATTGTACACTCTGGACTACTCATATCAAATCACTGATGCTAAAATCGTGCAAATCTACAACAGTATTATATTTATATTTGGATATAAAATATTACAGCAACCGCAGTACCGGCCTCAGGGAGGCGCAGTGCGACCCTCTTCGCAGTCACAGCAATTTGATGACGTCAACAATTATAGTGATTTCTTGTAGGCATTAAGATTTGTATGGAGGATGATATTATAAGTAAAAAGGTGTAGATATGTTACAAACATTCGGTCTCCAATAACGGTACACTAACGCACACGATTAGACGTGAAAGTGAGATAGCATGAATAAATGTCGTGAGCGAAAAAGAAACAACAAAATTAAAATTTTAATCTATAATATAAAAATGAATCGCAAAATGTGTTGGTAAGCGCATAACTCGAGAACGGCTGAACCGATTTCGATAATTCTTTTTATATTATATTCCTTGAAGTACGAGGATGGTTCTTATGTAGAGAAAACGTAAATATTATTTACCACGGGCGAAGCCGGGGCGGACCGCTAGTATAATATAATATTATTCTACACCTTTTTACATATAATGTCATTGTTGGGTGGATGAAAGTAAGAAGTGTATGGATGTATAATAAATTCGTATGATTTGTATGTAAAATGTGTACAGATTAGTGTTTGTATGGAAGGTAGTGTGAAAAAATGCATAAATTTCAAAAAAATCTGGTAATTCTATTTATATAGAAAATGCTAGTTTTTCTCATAGAGCAGGGTTCATGTATGTCTTTGAAATAATAATGTATGCATAAGTTTATACCATTTTATTACAGATGTAATTATAAGCGTAAAATGATAAACTGTAATTTTTTTTAATTGAAATGTTTGTGAATAATGAATATCAATCTAATTTTTTTTATCCAGTGTATTTATTTAAATTTTGCCTTTGTTCTCGGTACAAATGAATTTAACATCATCTTTGTATTTTGCAATTTTGTGAATACTCCTTTCCTGTATGTATTCTAAAAGTAAATGAATCAGTTTTATTAATAAATGTCATTAAAATACTGCAGTTCAGATTATAAATACATTAGCATTACCATTTTTGTTAGACATGTTTTCTTTACATATATGTACCTATTATTTTGTCAGAATTTTAAAAGTAATGTGAAAAATGAATAAACTATCTCAATTACGAACATTCTTTTATTTTATTGTTCCTACTTATCCCATGAACAACTAAAATGCCAAGTCATATATGGAAGCATCTAAGTATTATGAAAAAGTCTCGTGTTTCTTGTATAATTTGATGACGCTGGGCGTTATAAGTACATACATAAATTATTATAACAGCAGTTCTAAGGTAACCCTACGTTCACACGATATTTTTAGGGTTCCAAACCTCAAACGGAAAAATTGAACCCATAAAGAATCACTTTGTTGTCTGTCTATGTGTCTGTCAACTCCTTTTTTCTCAGGAACGCGTGGAGGTATCAAACCAGAGGCGGCTCGCCCTAAGGAGCGCTGGTGCAGTGAACCCCCATAAATAATTATAATAAAATCATACTCCTTAATTTAATTATTAACATTAATTATTAATATTTAAAATCAATCGTAATCTTTAAAACTACTGTTAATACCAATGAATATATCCATCATTCCATCATCCCATTCACCTGTATAGGCTGTATAATACCTACTGTATTATGTAACGCGCGAAGTGGAGCGCTCACGATTGCGCTCCAATGAAAAAAGATTTAGTACATTTCCTAATACGAAATCCAATAGGAGTGAAAGAGAGGGTTTTGCCAGAGCCCTGCGCGTGAAACAAAAGATTATCTATGGAAAAGTAGCAAAATTCGGAGCGCCGCACCCGCAAACGTTGCCGGTTCGTTTTTACCGCCCGGCAGGACAGCGATTGCGAGTTGCCACTTCTATAATATAAACAAACACTCGAGTCAACTTCAATGCACGCGCGCGATTCATGCAATTTTCTAATTAAAATTATAAAATACGTGTTGAAATAGCCTGTAGTTATCAGTATTACTTGTGAGTGTTAAAATGAATAATAATTATAATGTGGCGTTCATTAATAAGTGTGATAAAGCGTTACAAATTCGGCTTGAATGTAAAGCTAAGGGACCGCCACGGCCTGAACTTGATCTTACGCAAAAATGTACGACAAAAACGAAAACATATACGCGTGTGTTTAAATCTGAACAATATGTGAAAACACCGTGGTTGTGTGGTTGTGATGAAAGCAACAAACTATTTTGTTTTCCGTGTCTTTTATTTAAAGCGGGCGCGGCCGGCGGAGGTGAGAGTGCTTGGACTGAAACGGGCGTTGACGACTTAGCTCATCTTTCAATCAAGATGAAAAAACATTCACAATCTCGGTACCATTTGTTGAATAAACTGCAATTGGCGTCTATCGGCTTTAAGTTATAGATATTTTTGCACACCAAAAAGAAAGACGTATCACGTATGCATTTCCTTTATAAGTAATTTTTTTGATAAATTGTACTGCTTTACACCATGTATTTTCAGTGTTTTATTTCAAGTGAACACCCATAAAATTTTGTCACGAGCCGCCTCTGTATCAAACTGAAATGTATGTAAAATGCTTAAGTCTACGGCCCCATGAATCTGTGAAAAAATCAAACTTATAAGCCAACGCAATCAAAATACAGCCGTAAATGCTGAAATTTTCGCTAACCGATCCCCATTTGACCGATTGTCATTTTTATTTAAGAATTGAAAAAATTCTATTCCGTCGAAATTATGGAATAAAACTTCTAGAGAACCATATCATGATTAGAGCCTTACTAGTAATACTATCCCTTTCAGACCAGAATAATACGAGCGTGCGCTTTCATAAAAATAGTAATTTCATAGGCTAAATTTTTATTTCTCCAAACGAAAACGACACGCTTCGAACGTGCGTGTTTCGGTGCATTCATTCAAAAGTTCAAAAACTCATGCCCATGGCCAATGGCCGTAGGAAGATCGATTGTGATGCGTTTTTGAATAACTATGAAATTTATGAATTCCGATAGATGGCGCTGGAATCTTTAGAAAAGTTTTTGTATTACATTATATCGAAGTATGTAGTTCGCAGTATATAGTTTTATGATAAAAATTGATAAAATGTTTATGGCTAAAAATCTATATGAAACCTGTGTCCCTGTCTTCGAAACGATAATGTATAGGCATAATTTGATGATAAAGGTTAGGGATGGAAAATAAAATCACATACACATTGAAAATATATTTATTTTCTTAGCACAAGTAATTCATTTGTAAACAAGTATAGTGAATACAAGTGATAGATTTAAAGACTTAACACTAAGTATAAAATATACATAGAAACTATATAAAGGAAATTATCGTACAGTGCTATTTGTAATATACCAAAACCTAAAAAGATTATGATTATTAAAATATTCTATTTATGTAAATGTTTGAATAATATAAATAAATGAAGGAAATTGAATAGTCTGTTTGTATGGTAAAATAATTTTGCTTATATTATGCAAGTCAAGTAATAAACTACAATAATTATATATCACAATATAAATTACTTTTTTTCTACTGTAGAAGTATTCAAGACATAAAAATGTGTAGAGTGTATTTTACAAGATTTTATTTAACTTGTTATTTAAACCTTCTCGAGCATTTTTACAGAACATTGGCCACATTTTTTGGTATTTTACAAAGAACTCTATATTATAGCACATTTATAAACATTCTGGCGCCGATTTCTTCTGAAAACGGGCTAGCAACCTGTATCAGAGCTATATACATACAAATTACGACAAAGTAGACATTTTAATACATTTGCCTTTCTCTACAGTATAATAATAAACTTTTGTTTGCATTACATACATTTTGCACTCATACCTTTCGTACCATCGCCTTTGAAAAAAAATATTTTCTCACTGCTACTATATCTTAAGCCGAGTATTCACTTGCGTTAATAAAATTCCAACGCTAGTGTATACTAAGCTTTACAATACTTTCAAAGCATTTTAAACGCAAACGAATTTGGAAATAGGCGTTTTTTTTAATTAAATGCAACCTTGTACTACACGAATAAAATCTCTTTTATAATTACTGATATAAATTTCGACATTCATTTTAATTTTAATAAATGTATATTATTTTTTTTACATTAAAAGCTTAAATTTAGTGATTTTTTTCAGTGTTGGCAGTGAATATAATAAATATATTTTATATAGCAACACCAATAGCAGACATTTTAAATGTGGAATAAACATCAACTATTATATACTTACACACTGGCATGATTCAAAACCTAATTAGAAAAAAAATATATACTAGGTTTCTTGTATTTTTTAATCTCATACATTGAATTATATAAAACTTATATATTAAATATTTTATTGTTTCAAAATTGGCAACATTTTACAATTATAATACATTAATCTAATCTCATATGTATTACATAATATATATGACACAATCTGATTTCTATACATTGAAAATCGAAGACTTATTCCATCTTATATACCAATGTAGTTTTATTAAATAATAAAATGTATATATTAATCAAGCTAAAAGCTATATTTTAAGTAATTTTAATTTCGCGTGAATTAAAAAAAAACATTAAAAAATTAAGTACCACCTCACTGGATAAGTGGATAGTCAATTTTTAAAGTTTTTAAAAATAATTATCAGTACAAATCTTTCATAAAAATCACAATAAGGTTTCAATTTTTATTAAACAATATTCGATAAATATTTGCTTGTCATTAAAATGCATTTTTAAACTTAATTGTCACAAACTCCATCTTGAATGCGCTAACGCAATAATATGCCACAGTTACAGTTGATCCCACTCAAAGGTTACAAGGATAAATCTATGCAGATAAATTATTATAATCTCAAGCAAAATAACATTTTAAGCTATTGCATAGCTTCTATCGCGGGCCTTGAGCGCGGGGACCGAATCGAGAAATTCCGTAACGAAAAAACCTCACGCTCCGACGGGCGCGGAGGTGTGGCTTGAAGGCATAGCATGCAATAGCTTTACCGCGGCAGTCCCCGAGTGCCACACGTATTTTTTTATATTTACTTGTAACCTACTTCAGAAATATCTATATTATTACGATCAAGATCCATAAATACTAATTATTACATATTCTTTACTAGGTAATAATAAATGCGATTGTGTGTCTGTTTGTCTTTCATTCACGTCGTAACGCAGTTTTATGATATGATTATTGTGTCTTGATATAGTTAGGAGGCACGTAATTTATATAAATACCGATGGATGGCGCTATATCAAAAATCGGTCAAGTGCGAGTCGTACAAACAAGCACTACTAATGAGCACTGCAAATAAAAATTGTTCACCCATCCAATTTATGACAGTGCCAACCGTTGCTTAACCTCGATTTTTTATTATAGTAGCAACATAAATACATTAGTACGAATCCTTAAAATTGCGATATTTATGACGGTGTTAATTTTCTTTAACCACGCGAAGCCGCGGGCAAAGCTAGTTTTACACACAAATCCAACCAAGTTGTTGTTTTACTTATCTGCATAGAAACCTCATAACCAACAGCGGTCCAACACTAACGCACACTACGACACCTTCGCTCTGTCTCGCTCGCACTCATCACTGACCCCATTCGCCGTCTCTTTCTTCACGCCGTTCGCACACGTGCCGTTCGTGTGTATGTGTTTCTTTTGCTTTTTGGGTAATTCATACACACGCTCTATTAGAGCTAGTAGAATGCTACCGGGCACTCTTTGGTGTTCTTCTACTAAGTTTTCTATAGATGTCGCCACCTGAAATTGATTTTTAATTAATAAAATGTTTCTTTTTAAACTCGCAATATTAGGAAGAAAAATTATATACATAGTTCGATCATTGACGTAGGAAGCAAAACTCTGCCTATGCGTGTATTGAGCAGAGTTTTCTTATAATACAATAGACTTTGAACGTTACTGTCACGAAACAAGGTGTTAATTTCAACAAATGTTTTATAAAATGTTGTCAAGTATGGGAATAATAAATATTTGTGTTTTTTGTTGCGTTCATATGTACATACCTTCTTCTGCAGCTGTTCCGGGGTCATCCCGGGCTCGGCCATCACCGGTTTTCCCAAATGCGTCACCAATTTGACCGGAAAGCCACCATACACTGGTGCTAGAGGGACTCTTGTAGCGGCGTATATACGCAGGCATATGCCTCGCAACCAGCCCACTGTGCGGAACGCCTCACGCACGTTCTGTGTGAACATGGGCACTATTGGCTGGAATGGGGAGATTTTTAGATGTAAATTCTATTTTGAGTGAGTCAGTAAGTGAAAAATGCAATAATTTGGAGGAAAAGGGAAGAAAAAGTAGTCATTGGGTGAAAAAAGACAAATTAAGATAGCTGCATGGTAAAAAGAGGGAATGACTGAAATGCTAGTCACATTCGTTTTGAATGTATCGGCTGGAAATTTTAGTAATTTCAAGTAGTGTAGTAGTCTTTTAGGTTGTTATTGCGATAATTGGATGGGAAAAGGAAGAGGATATGTGAATAAGCGATTAGTCTCTAGTAATGTTGAGATAGCTACAGGTAACCTCACTTATAAGCTATGAATAAACAAAAACAGCCCTTACCACTTTAGCCTCAAGGGCGACTTTCGCGAAGCCGATCCTCGATTTCCAGTGCAGCCTATAGTAGTGGTCCCCAAACTGAGCTTCATAAACACCACCGGGTGAAATAGCTAGAGGATTTCCACTTTTAAGCACTCCTACACAGGTCTGTACTGTGCCAGGTATAACACACAGACCTTCTAATAGTTGTGACCAGCCTTGAATATAAAAATAATAGTGTTAAAAATAAAAATTAGATAATTTTTCTTGGAAACAAAAGGATAAAAAGCAAGAGTAATCAATGTAGGGTTTCGATTTAATATCACGCTAAAAATCTATTAGAAATGCAATGGCATTGTACTATTTTGACTGGGATAATTTGTCGGTTCTGGACGTAGATATAAATTTTCGCTAGATCGGAAAAAAAAGAGCTGTTTGTAATTCACTTGTTAAAGATGAATCTTTAGTGTTAAATAACCTAAAAAACGACATGGGTCTTCAATTATTTCCTCAAAAGTCTAATTTTTAGAAAACAAATTCTAAATCATTTTTTCGGCTCATAAGTCAGTTAAGATAAGTTTTATTACTATTAAGTCATCTTACCTGGTATTTTGAACATGAACCGATCAGCCACAGTATGTATATGCCGTCGCTTGAACAACAGCATCCGCGCGGTAAAGTAGTACATATCTATAGGTAGCGCCCCATGGTAGTAGATCACGAGGAACGGACCTTCTGGAATGTTCTCTAGCCCTCTGATTTCGTAGCCTGTAACATTTTAAGAATATGTAATGTATGTAGTCTGTGTTGTGTATCTCTTACTATGGTATATAGGACTAGGTATGGTGGTAGGAAATAGAGCTATAACGAGACTATCACTACATAGCATAAAACAAAGTCGCTTTTTCTGTCCCTATGTCCCTATATATGTACATACTTAAATCTCTCAAACTACGCAACGTATTTTGATGCGGTTTTTTTTAATAGATAGAGTGATTCAAGAAGAAGGTTTTAGTATATAATTTATTAGGTTTTAGACAAAGTGGGCGAAGCCGCGGGCGGAATGCTAGTCTATATTTAAAGTAGGATAGATAGGCAGGACGCACGCACGCAGAACGGTAAAAGATGGCGTGGAACGGACCTTCTGTAGTGGTCTTGAGACCTCTTATATCATAGCCTTGATTCCAGGTTCTACTTTCTCTCTGGGCCCTAGAATATTCTGTACATTTATTTATTTATTTATTTATTTTTACACTTTATTGTACAATACCAGTAATAAAAAACATATATAATTTAACATAGAGAACATGAATATGGTAAGTGCACAATTGGCGGCCTACTATACATATACATGTATTGTATATGTATTTTTGAACTATGTAGGGAATTAGGGTTATAAGGAATCTAGAATTATATGCAGTAGTACAAGTCGGTCTGTCTGTGTGGCAGTGTTCTGTGGTCAAGATGTATTTAAACGACAAAGTTAAACATTTAAAGATATTAACTAAAAAAAAACATTCATAAAATTATGAAACGTGCCTCTTATCATTCGCTATTGTTTCATCTTTATCATAAAAGTGCTAGCACCTTCCACAAAAGGTAATTAATTAAGAATATTTATAATAACATACAACATTATCAGTCATTGTTATTGCGTATGTGAATGAATATAACACTATTATCTAGAATTAATATAAATATGGCCATAAAATTGGGACTAAATAGATTCTCAAATGTATGCATTTTGATTATCTGTCAATAGTTAAGTAATATGTTTTTTTAGCAGTGACCTCTTCGAGGTAACGTTAAAATTAAAGCACATGTATTCTAAGAGCACATCTCACGGTACGTTTAGACCAAACGAACATAGAGCAAGAGCTAGAGCAAGAGCATTCTTTCGTGATATTTTAATTCGAAAACTCGTATTCAGTGGTGTTCAGTATTAGAACATTGCATAGAATCTTTTCGAACGCACTAAGAACAACGAAAGAATGCTATACGCCTGTTTACACTTAAATAATATACGGGGGGTAGAATAAGCATTCGCTCGTTGATCAAATTAACACTATAATTAATTAGCTAAAATACTACAATTCACTAAAAACATAATTACCATGCCACAACCACCCGTGTGCGTCCCAGAGAGCGCATACCGCGAGTCGCGCCGCGTGCCGCCAGTCATTTTGTACTCCAGCTACTACTCGTAACCTGCAAATAAAGATTAAATCGTAAACACTAATTAAAAATAAAAAAAGACGTGTGGCACTCGGGGACTGCCGCGGTAAAGCTATTGCATAGCATGCCTTCAAGCCACACCTTCGTGTCCGTCGGAGTGGGGAGCGTGAGGTATTTTCGTTATGGAATTTCTCGATTCAGTCCCCGCGCTCAAGGCCCGCGATAGAAGCTATGAAATAGCTTAATAATTGTTCCGATTGATTTGCTGGATGTACGCATCATCACTCAGTGACGAGGCCGCTCTTTATGCTGTTTAAGTTCAGCTTAAATTTTAAGGATCTTTTTCTGTATACCCAGTAAAGTGGTAAATAAATAAATTTGGGCTATTTCTTATGTTCTAAGCAATGTTTATGTTTTTGAGTCTGACTGTTCATTATGAAAAAAATGATATGTATATTGTGTACGTTTAACTTCTAATGCTTAAAATTCTAAATTACTTATCTATCAATTAAGTTAATTTTATTGTCTAACTAGCGGTCCGCCCCGGCTTCGCCCGTGGTACATATTTACGTTTTCTCTACTTAAAAACCATCCTCGTACTTCAAGGAATATAATAAAAAAAGAATTATCGAAATCGGTCCACCCGTTCTCGAGTTATGCGCTTACCAACACATTTTGCGATTCATTTTTATATATAAGAAGAAGAAGATTGTGTAACGATGTGAATAGAAAGTGGAAAAGAAGGTTAGATATTATCTTCGGATAGAATATCTAGAAACTATCTGCCACTTTGTAGAAACATGCTATACCTATTTGGGTATAGCATGTTGCAGTATAGCGTGTACAAAGTTTAAATAATTTACTACAGCTACTCATTTACCTATGACTACATATACCACCCAGATAAATAAATAAAATATATAAAAGGCCGGCAAAGCACCTGTAACACTTCTAGTGTTACAAGTGTTTATGGGCGGTGATGACCACTTAACATCAGGTGGCCCATCTGCCCCTTTGCTTGCTCTGATATAAAAAAAAGATATGTCCATCATGTCCCAAATTATTTCCCAGACTATTTCCGGGTTCACTATTGTATCAAAATTATCAACAATGTGTTGTGTCTACGTGCACTATCGACAATCGACATGTCTACCGAAGCAAGCGGCGTGACTAATTATATTTATCGAACCCCTTTTAATTGGTATTTTTATTGGCTCTATAATTCATGAAGATAACTGCGTGATGTAAGGTTCTCACGTGGATATGGCATGACAAAGTAAATTAGTCGTAAGAATAAATAAGACGACGTTTATTAAAATTATTTTTAATTGGGTGCAAAAAACGTATTAATAAGATAATTCGGTTATAAGAAACTTATTAGTTATAAGAATATAAATTGTCTAATATTTTAAACATAATTAATCTGGATAAAAGCTCAAGAATTGTGGGTTAAAATAGTAAAAATGATGGAAAAATGATTTGATAAATAGTTAATCCTTAACGTATTCTGTTCGTGTTAATGTCCTGTTCCTATCTAAAATACTGGAGGCAAAAAACGAAAATAATAAGAATCATGAAAAAAAATTCAATAATTTTCAAAGAAAATGCCCGATCCCATGGGAAGCTATTTTCGCCGTCATCATTCCACCTATATTGACATTCTTATTTCCTTACACTGATGACTCTACCTATCCACACTTAAATAAAAGGTAAATTTCCCTACTCATCGTACACCTATTATAAGGTTTAACCTCATCGCCACTTACCTATAAAGCCTATAAAGATGGAAGATAATACTGCTCAGGTATATGAGTACGATGATGACGGCCGGCAGGAGGAAGGTCACGATCACAGGCGTCAGGAACCACGTCAGCCAGAGACTGTATTCTGTGTCCACGTACTCCACTGTAAGAATACAAAGACATATTTAAATGGGTGATTATGGTAGTTATTACAACTGATCTGATTCGTCAGATTTTCAATTGCTTTCAAGCTAGGATGAAACTGCTATAATTCTAGGAAAATTGATTAATTAGGGTTAAGATAAGGGTAAGATTATATTACTACTATTAGGTCTGCACCTATAAAACTATAACAAAACGATTGCTTGAATACTTAGATGACTAACGTAGTGGGTATACCTTTGCAGCCTATTTCGTAACGTATATATCAAAATATAAAATAGCTCATTTTATTCTTAGGGTTAAATTATATCTAGTTTAAGACTTAAGACTTAAGATAGAAGTATCTAACTCATGTCAATAAATGCAAACACAGTCCAACCCGGAGAAACACATAGTCTCAGTAATATTCCATACAGAGACTATTGCTTCTAACTGCATCGTTATCTGGGAAAAAAAATATTTTGACACACCACTATCATTCTATCCGGGTGCACGGGCCACGGCATCATGCGGCACGCATGTGCATGCCATGCTGTTGTTTTTTTAATATTCATGGTTAATAATGATTTGTTTTATCTGTGAACGTGTAAAAAAAGTGCGAGTGAACTTTTGTCTGTTCTTTGGTGTAATACGGAGTGTTTTGAGAGGCTAATGGCGGGCGTTATGAAATGTTTTGGTCGAAACATAGGCCAGGCTTTAGTACCTATATGTATTATAATGAAAGATTTGATTCTTTAGTGAAGAAATCATATTATTGTAACACGTAAATATTACAGGGATTATAAAAGAAGTCAGAAAGAATATTGGAAATTTACTAGGTGTATTATTACCATTTCCAGCAATCGCTTAAATAGACTATTCAAAGCAGAAAAGTCTTTTCTTAAACATACCTATTGTTACCTATAACTTCAATCTAGACTCAAGATTACAGCGAGCTAATATAGATATACACATTACATCAACAAGGTGAACGCAACAAATTAGTTGAACACGGAAACAACATATCCACTCGGAAGGGCCAATTAGCTCCTCTTATCATAGCTTGTAGTGCAACGTTCATGATCCTTACAGACGCTGTCAGGAGGTTATCAGCAAGTCTGGTAGTGTCTCGTGATTTGTTCATGATAGTGTTCTAGATAGTTTGTTTAGGGTTAGTAGAGTGATTAGATTAGTGTGATCTGGTGAAATTTTCTGTATGTATTGCCAGGATTTGTGTATGTGTTCTGATTAGTATTTAGTAATGAATTATTAAGAGTGGTTTTTAACTTTTGATCGATCGATCAATGGACTCCTAAACCACTTAACCGATTATAATAAAATTCGCACACCATGTGCAGTTCGATCCAACTTGAGAGATAGGATAGTAAATAGTTAAAACATGTAGGTACCACGGGCGAAGCCGGGGAGAACACTAGTTAAATAGTAAAGATTTATAAAATTTGAGTTTGAAATGGGATTTTTTTTACATTATAGTAGACTAGAAGTCCACCCCGGCTTCGCCCGTGGTACATATTTCGCAATAAAAGGTAGCTTATGTCCTTTCTCGGATATCAAAATATCTCCATACCAAATTTCATGAAAATGGTTGGAATTTTCAAAATGGTTCAGTAGTTTAGGCGTGATTGAGTAACAGACAGACAGACAGAGTTACTTTCGCGTTTATAATATTAGTATGGATTAAACCGGTGGGTCACCTGATGGCAAGTGACCACCCCCGTCCAGGCACATTTGAAGAGGAAATGTGCCTGGACGGGACTCTTGTAGTCTAAGAAGTCAATGTTCGAATTCTGAGATTGAAAGGATTTTGATAAAATCTAACAATATAAATACATTGAGGTATTATTATAGAGAGGACACCACGAACAAAATCTGTGCAACAATCACGGCCGCGGCGGCGCGGGGCGTCTAGTGAGTCATACACTTTGTAGATATTCTGCCTCTTATTACTTATAAATTAAAACCAATCAATATTACAAATAAATATTGTTTATCTTATTAAAAAAATACGAATAAAATTATCAATTAAAACCAATCAATGTAACAACAATAAAATGGTTTGAGACGATTGACTCTAACTCGTGTTACTTAAATAGTTTAGTAGCGATGCCCTCACTACTCTCTAGTACGTAGTACATGGTAACTCAATGTATAAATAACCAATAAAAATAATAGCATTTGTCCGTAGTTACGTTGGCGAGTACAACTGTTGAAAACAAAGAACCAGTAGGTATATAATTATGTATATATTATAGGTTAGTACATACCAGTATAAGTATAGATAGATGTTGCATTTATTTACCAAAACAAAAGCATGCATCTCGCATGCACCACGTTGTTGATTTTTAAATTAAAATGTAACAAACAACAACATGTTTTTTCACTTGTTTACGAAGAGATAGCAGATTATTATTTATAATCATTTAACCGAAGGGTTAACCCGAAAAAAAATATTTATAAATAAAATAAAATAATCGACACATGTAGGCTCTAACGAAATCATAACATAATGACATTGAACTAGGTTACTTGGTATCTTATACAGGGTGATTTAAACCCCGCCACGTTAGTGTTTTTTTTAAAGTACAATTCTTCCAGTCATTGAGACTACTCACGTACTCTTGTCACGTACCTAATTCTTAAGTGATAATAATTTAATATGAACCAACTGTTTTTTAAAGCTACTTTTACAGCGAGCCTTTCGTTATCTTGTAAAACATGGACAACTGCAGGCATGAAAAATACCGTTAGAAAAATATTTCATGCGGCTCCGTAAATGCCATGAATAATTTTTTACGCGTTTATCCTTAATTAAACAACTACAGTCACCGGTAACACCTGTCCTTTTTTACATCACTTCGCTTCTCATTAACATAGGTTAATCGCAAATAGTACTTAGCGTGACATAAACAGCTAGGTGTTGTTTTAAACATGTGTCCAAGGCTCTATTTATATATGGCATTGCACGGCAACTCGTCTGAACCCAAGGTGAAGCTTTTTTAGTTTCTAGAATATTCTGTGAGCTACCTTATTTTTTTAGGTGTGCCTTATTTGGGATAGCCGGCTGCGTTTGAACAAGGTTTTTGTTTATACAACATAATATATAATGTCGGAATTTTCACGCGTTTAAATTATACTAAACCTGTCTAATATTTTTACAACAAGGTGTATCAACATGCATATCTATAAGTTAAATAAAATCATTCATCACATACCTTAGATACACAAAATATTATTTACACTTTCTTTCATCTATTCTATTCCATACAACCCTTACACCACACAATCGTGCATCCAAAGTTCATATCCGTCGAAACAACGAAATCAATTAGAAATTACATAAAACGAAACATCCTGTATAACGATAAGATACGTGACATTGTATTTGACCAGCTCAATGCCATTCTGGGTTCAAGATCGCGGTTTATTTTTTGTTACGATAACGAGTGAAATTTGTTTAGATAATTTCTATCTGCCTACTGCTTTATCTGTTTGTTTGGCGATTTTATTCATTCATGGGAGTTGGTTCTCAATAGATAAGTTTAAAAACTTTTCAAGATATCGGGGACAATTTTAATTAGGACTAGTCTTGCTGTACAGGATATTTAATATTTACAGGATATTTATAAAATAAATGTGAATATACTATACCATATTCAAAATGCAAGGGTGGAAAATCAGGCGTAAAAGGCATTTTACAATCCTCTAAAGCACAAATAATAAAAAAGTCAATTAGTCAAATTAAATGCATAGGACGTGCAACATATTCGTATTTCTAGGCAGCCGCATTATATCTGTTTCAAGTTGATACACTTTAGTATCTACTATCTACTAAGCTTAAGTGTGTACGAACTTCTAAGTGTGCGTCCACACTGAATGCGCGGTGGCGGCGGCCTAGGCGGGCGCGACGAGCGGGCGCTCGCGGTGGCCACACTGACGCGCGAGCTCAAGTAGCGGTTCGACGTTTTTCGGGTGTTGCAAACTTTGGACGATTTGCTATTTTTACTGGACAGTCCGATTTTGAGATGAGATCATTATAGAAGTTGTACACGAAATAAATAAAACAGAGGAATAATGGGTGAATCTTATATGAAGAATTGAGATTATACCCTATAAAATTACTGTGGTGTATATAAGTGTTTTAGATTGAATCGCACTTATAAATAAAGAAGTTTCACTTCAACAATTAAGTATTTACCGTTATTTTACGAAAAACAATAAAGGATATAATATAAGAAGTCGAGCGACAAGACCGAACTGGTTTGATACCCCCGCCGTCCGCGCATTGGGTCGCTTGCTGACTAGGCCCGTAGTGTGGCCAGAACGCGCGGATAGGAGAGTTTGAAAACTACGCGCGCTGGCTCGCTCATTACCGTCGCGTATTTCCAAACTATTCATAGCCAGAACGCAACCATAGGAAACTGCTCGTGTATACTTTGTGATGCTGTTTTTAAGTTTGTTATAACAATATATACACGAATTTTGCGTACTGATCGTGTATACTTTGTAACGCGGATGCTTGCTTCTTCGTTCCAAACTATACACGATCAGTACGCAAAATATGTTGTATAACTAAAATATATAGCTACTACACAACTTACGCTTGAGCGAAATAATAAATATATAGGCAATCTAAGACTTGTACAGCTATATCTATCTACTTTTATTCTTCTTGATTGATTCAGTAAAATATGGAATAAAAATTTAAAATATTATTAGGTAAGCTTAGAAAAATAAATAGGTAACATATATTATAAGGGTTACCTATGGGTTAGGTTAGGTTCGTGTTTTTTTTAACTACAAAAAAATAGGAGCCCCGCGAAGCGGGGCTCCGTCGGTCGCCTCGCAACCGTCTTCTTCTGGACTTATTAGATTCTTACATTTTAGCACTACATATTGTCAATAATTATTGTAAGTCGTGCAGTATAGTCGGGAACGAAGACACAAGCATCCTCGATACAAAAAATATACGATCAGTACGCAACATTATATACACAATACACATGCATTTTAATACAATAGATTTCAAAACAGCAATACAATAATATAAACGCGAGCAATGGAAAGACGCCGCGGCCGTGCTTACTCCGAAACATACACGATTAGTCCGCATGCGTACTGGCGCTGTATATTTTGGAGCGCTATTCTTACTTACTTCACTACAAAATATACGCGAGTATTTGCGTACTACTGCTGTATAGATTGGAAGAACTTTGTAAAAAAGTTATTTCCAAACTATACGGGATTAGTTTCACACCGTTGCGTACTGGCCTTGTATAGTTTGGAAAGACGCATTACCGTCGCACTAGGCTTCCGCCATAGTCATTTCAATGTGGACGCAAAGGCGCGTTTCATACGTTTGATATTTCGCGCCCGCCGTCGCAACCGCGCTAGGCTCGCAGTGTGGACTTGCACTTAGGGTAACTATAAATGAAAAAAATGTACAACAGGCGTGGCACTTTGCAGACGATTAAAAAACTGTTAAATAATTAAATAACACTTTTTATAGTGTGTAATGTGATTAATTTCATGAATACATTAAGACTACAATTATGATTTATGATGTTACGGTGCAGCGCTTTTAGTTTTATTTGCATTGATTTATTTTTACATTATTAATTGCCTACTCTTTTACTGTAAACTTTTTGAAGTGAAACTTCTTTATCGAGGTTGGAAAGAAATTGAGTGTAACATTTTTTCGTTACGCGTGACCTTTTTACGTTACGCGCCATCTTTTTCTTATCCCTACCACGCGTGATTCATCGTATTTCTGTAAAGTTGTATATAGTAAATTATTTTTTGAAAAATAAGGTCATGAAGTTTCACTTCTTACGTGTGTACACTAGTACACGCACACATTTTTTTTAATACCTATGTTATAAATCCTCTTTTGATACTCGTTTCCTGTCTAGTCTGGCTTCCATAGTAGGATTCCTATATAATAATTAATAATGTATTTCTATAATCATAGACGTTTCTTATCTAAGTTCTGTAATTTTAGAACATAACTCTTCTATAAAGATGAAATTAGGCTACTCTTTTGAAGTATCTAATAATACCTAGTTCAGAAGAAATAGAAAAAAAATATTATTATCTATTCTATTCAATTAACAATTTATTATCTACTGAAAACAACGCATTTTAAGTTGCGTATCACGGTAAACAATCAATTTAATAAAATATGAAGTAATATTTTATTTTTTAACAATAATTATAAGATACTAGCTGCTCCGCGCGGTTTCACCCCCCTGGCTCCACTCCTGTTGGTCGTAGCGTGATGGCCTACTAGAGGTCCGCCCCGGCTTCGCCCGTGGTACATATTTCGCAATAAAAGGTAGCCTATGTCCTTTCTCGGGTATCAAAATATCTCCATACCAAATTTCATGCAAGTTGGTTCAGTAGTTTTAAGGCGTGATTGAGTAACAGACAGACAGACAGAGTTACTTTCGCATTTATAATATTATAGTATGGATAACCTTCCTCGATAAATGGGCTATCTAACACCGAAATAATTTTTCATTCCCGAGATTAGCGCATTCAAACAAACAAACTCTTCAGCTTTATAATATCTATTGTATAGATAGTATATAGATAAACCTAAACGTACAGAGTAAACTTATTTGTAATATAACTTCTAAACAGTATAAATAAAATATGAAAGATGTATCTAGATAATTTCTCACATCTGACAAAAACAAGATTTATAATGACGTTGAAGAAAAAGTGGTATGTGCTGGAGCAATTTTTTGAAGATTGGTTCTTTATAATATAATGACCAGAATTATTAGCCATTGCAACCGGTTCGCGAGGTTTGTGGCGAAGATTAAAGGTTAGATATTATGATGTAACCAATAGTCAATACATAATAACTCATAATAATCGGAGTCAAAAAAATAAATTATTGATTATGATCGTGCGATCGAAATAGGACTTTTAAGTCTATAATATAATGCCGATCACTCACATTCGCACGAATACGCAAACCCACAAAAGTCAGATGACTGTAGCAAATGCTTTTTTTCCATTCGTACGAATGTTTGCACGCAAGTGTAACTACGTCACGAATCTCACGTGGGAGTAGGTACACGACCCACAATAATTATAGAATTGTTTTTCCCTATATTAGCACAAACATTCGTATATTCTGCGAATGCTCACACGAGTGACCCAGGTAATGATTCTCACGTGCGAGTAGATACACAACCCACAAGTATAGAGGTAGGATGACAATTGCAAATGTTTTTCCTTAAATTAGCACAAACATTCGCTTATTTTGCGAATGTTTGCACGAGTGACCTAGGTAATGATTCCCACGTGTGTATTGCGTAATCTGCACCCTATATAACCGCAAACATTCGTTTATTGTAAGAATGTTTGCACGAGTGACCCAGGTGCGTACAGATTGGATATATTATATATATAGTACTGCGTAGTACTGCATGTATCCAGATGAAATATGCATTTGTCAAATCTGCATTGTAATACGGAAATGAAGATGTATGTTTCATTGCGACACGCGGAGGGAACACTCTTACGTACGAGAAAACTTACTCTGTATTGATACCTATATGGATCTATTATATGAGCTCGTGAATCATCCTTATTGTTTTATAGGCATATTTGCTATTTTTTGTATAACAAGAACGATCAAAGGCAATAATGGTTAATACAAGAAATATATGCTCTAGGGGGTCTATAAAATAAATAATATTCATATTCAATTGTAAAAAATTACATAGAACTTAGAAGAAGTATCCAACTCCTTCTATGTAATTTTAAACTATAAAAAAAAACCACTATCTATCCTCCCACCAAGCCAACCTAAAGAAATATTATAACAGTCATTCTCTCCGTAAAATCCGTATCTAAATAAGTACATTTAAATAATAACAAAAAGTAAAACAGTTTTGCACTTAAAATACCTACTTCTTTTATGAGTTATTATCTAACAATATTATTTCTAAACAGAAAAGTACTCAAAATTGTTTATTTCAGTACATTTCGTATCAACAAATAATGCTGACATACCCTTTGTTGCAGTGTCGGTAATCCACTGACACACTTTACAGTATCGAGAATTACGATGTCAAATAAATTATTGAAATTCAGTGTCATAACCAAAACATAACTCATAACATCAATCTAATTAGAATAAGAATAGGAATTTTGTAAGAAATCATAAATATACTGATTTGACTTAATACAAGACTAATATTATAAAGAGGAAAGGTTTGATTTTTTGTTTGTTTGTTTGTATGAATTGAATAGGCTCCGAAACTACTTGGCAGATTTGAAAAATTCTTTCACTGTTGGAAAGCTACATCATTTCTGAGTGACATAGGCTAGGTTTTATCCCGGAAATCCCACGGGAACGGGAACTATGCGGGGTTTTTTTTGAAAACGCGGGCGAAGCCGCAGGCGGAAAGCTAGTACAAGATAATTTAATAAAAAAGCCATTCATCATTTCTAAGTTATGTACCTACCTAACGATATGTTTTTTTGCACGCCTCATAAGCGAAGCGTTGAGGTGGGTACTACTGTCACTTCGCGCAAAACATCTGATTTTTCAAACTTAAAATGTCTTTATGTATCATACATTGCACTTGTAAGATAATACATACACACACATATTAAGAAAAAACACTATTTTTAACGTTCATGATATTTTTGATGTCATTTTTGTTATTTAAACTAGTTAAAAAACAGTTTAAAAAAGTTCTGTCTTGGACGTCCGTGTGTCTGTATGTGCGGATCCTTTTTCTTGTTAACATGATAGCGACCGAAATACTTTACTAATCGAGTCTTTTTTTTTCTCTTACGCTTGAGTATGCTCAGGAATAGAACCCTTTCATTTTTCAGGGTCTGATTCGATGTGGTTTAATTGTTATTAAATAAACAAAAATAATAATTAATAAATAATTATTAAAAAAAAATTATGAGGCGTGCACTTTTGGATTTTCCAAACTATTTTCAATTAGAATAAATTCTTATTTATGTAACACTAGCTTTCCGCTCGCGGCTTCGCCAGCTTTGTCTAACACCTACCTCTTGAATCACTCTATGTATTACAAAAAACCGCATCAAAATCCGTTGCGTAGTTTTAAAGATTTAAGCATACATAGGGACATAGGGATATAGGGACATCCGACATAGGGACAGAAAAAGCAACTTTGATTTATACTATGTAGTGATGATGTTTTATTGATAAATCATAAATGTTATATTTTGATTTTAATTCGATGTATCATTTACAAAACCAGTTTTACGATCTTTGCCTCCGAAAAGGAGCAAACCCTGTATGGAACAATGGGTTGCTTTCGCATTGATTTAATTTTGTTTATATGCGATAATCGTCAATAATATTATACGTTAAATTGTAGCTGAATATAATCTCATAGACAAGTGTTATATGTATAAAATCTATGGCTTTCACAGAGAAACAGTGTCACGAAAAACACATGAAGAGATACATTAATTTCCCTTTATTCCAGACAGCATGAATGCAGTTCTATTTCTTTTAAAAAATAAAGGAATGTTTCTTTTTAGCAAAGTTTGCTATCTCCAGTGTTTCAAGTACTTTCCCTCCAGGGCCCCTTCGAAAATTTCCATACCTACTGTATATTAGGTGACATGAGATCTCATACAGTTCTCAATCGTAAATCAATCTCCAATTAAAATAGAAATGCACACCTATTGCTCCACACACGCGGTTAATGTGGTCTGCTTTCCCGTTATTCTATAGCCACTGTTTCCACATACCTAATATCATTTTTAGTGTAACCTAAAGCATAGTATAGTTTTCTTTATACTATAGTATTATGAAGCTGAAGAGTTTGTTTGTTTGAACGCGCTAATCTCAAGAACTACTGGTCCGATTTGTTTATTCAGTTTATTTAGTCCGAAATTATCTCGGTGTTGGATAGCTCATTTATCGAGGAAGGCTAAAGGCTATATATCATCTCGCTTAGACCAACAGGAGCGGAGCACTGCAAGTAAAACCGCGGAGCACACCTACTAGCCTATAATAGGCTATAACTTATTGCACGTAGAGGGTGCGTGTTATGGACGTAAATATTTACGCACACATACATTACTTGCTGTTGCCCGAAGGTTCGCCCGCGCGGTCATAAGAAATTTCCATGGTACAAACTTTCGTCCCCTATTTTATCCCCAAGTAGAATTAATTAAAGTCCTTTATTAGTGGTTGCCTACATGATAGTATTTAAAAGTCCGGTCAAGTCGTTTGGGCTGCAAGTTGATTTATCAGTCAATCAGTCAGTCGGTCAGTCAACTTCGCGTTATATATTTACAGAAGATACAGTAATGGCTAGCTATATCATATATGTAATATGTATATTTAAACTTCCTCGAGAACCGCTCTATCTATAAAAAAATAAAAATCCGCATTAAAATCCGTTGCGTTGTTTTAAAGAACTAATTAGTTAGTACATATACATAGGGACAGAAAGCAAGAAGACACTTTGTTTTATCCTATGTAGGAATAAAAGAATTGTAAAGGTTACGAGATATTATGCAATTTAAAAAGTTATCCAGACGCCGTGTTTTTAAAAAGAAAACTGTTAATTTCGCGCCAAAAAGAAGGAGTAAATATTGACACACAGATACACATAAACATGGCCTATAGATAATGTGATGTGCAATTTAAAAAGTTATCCAGAGACCCGTTTCGAAAAAAGAACTGCGTGTTTCGCGCCAAAAAAAGTGTTCGCACCAGTTTCTCGCAAGTTTTTTCTACAAGTTTCCGGTCAAGTGCATTATTTATGTAACTTGTTGCTTACTTGTTGAACTTGAAACTAACACGCGGGGAATATTTTTGGAACCAAAACATTATTTCGATGATGCTTTCTGTAATATTTATGAATCATTCACTTATAATAAAGTAACAGTTTGCAAAAATATACCAATAAAATAAAACGAAACCTAAATCGAACCTATTTGAATTTTGAACTAAAGTAGCGTAACTTTAACTACATAATATTTTATATATTTAACTACTACAGTATGTAATTGATATTGATATTTAATGACTTTTCTACTTTAGTAACAACTTTGACCACTACCTACTAAGTTAATATTTCATACGCGGAATCTAATACGTTCCAGTTGTGGTTTCAGTTATCAATCCTAATTTACAAAGCATATCATCTCTTACGCCGGCCGCGACCGGGGCATTAAGACCAATCGAATATAGAGCTAGAGCTAGAGCTAGAGCAAGAGCATTCTTTCGTGATCTTTTAGTGTAAACGAAAACTCGTATTCAGTGTTGTTCAGGATTAGAACATTTCATAGAATCTTTTCGAATGCACTAAGAACAACGAAATAATTCTCTACGCCTGTTTGTTTTAGTGTATAAAACAATTTCACATAGTGGGGTTAGAATGAGCATTCGCTCGTGTAATCTAAATGCACGGTGCATTTACAAGAATACAATTTATAATCAAAAATGACCCTCCTTATCCAAGTTTATAAACACGCATATAAAATAAACTATTTTTATAACTATTTAATTTATAACGACAGTTTAATGCACCAGATGAATAAAAAATAATATCCTTGTGAATAGGTCTATTTGTGAAAATTGTGCAAATATCCGACTTCTGCAGGCATGTTAGAATATAATGCTTAGGAAAATAAAATCACGTTGTTTATTAAACCTTACCACGTGCTGCGGTTTTCCCTACCTGTAACTTTAACTTGGTACTAATAAATTTAAAATAACCTTTTAGTTTTACTAGTAAAACGTATGCGTTGATTTTTTTTAGATTCCTTGCAAGTATATCTATATTTTAATGGATACCTACTCTTCGACAAACACATGTTAATAAATAATAATAAGAAAGTTATTTTAAATTTTATTTGTATAAAATTTTAACTCCGATAACTGATGTTTTTCCTCAAATTATGTAATTGGTAGATATGTATCGCCGATTAAGAAATTTGTTTCAAGGGAAGATTAACCGGCAAACATTTTTAACGTGTTGGTTCTTTCACAAGTTCATCATGAATAAAATTAAGTACAGTTTACATAAATAGTTAGATTTTAATTAAGTATTAAAATATGTATTTTTTTGTAGTAAAATATTTAATTTAAACTAAAAGGTAGTGATAATTATATATAATTCTACCGGTGAAAACATAAACACAATATTTTTTTAACTTGTGTGGTCTTAATATCTTAATTTTTTAAGAATAAAATTTTATTACAAAGAATAAAAAAATAGCTTAATAAGAAACTATACTCTAAACCATGCTAATATCACAAAACACTTACTATAAAACATCCCCACGTAGAATCCAAATACAGCAATCGTCAATTTCATCACATCATTGGTCGCGTCCAAATCGAACTTTTTCAACAAATCACTCATGATGTACGCTTTCACCGTTCCCGCGTCGCACTGATTATCGACCATTTTTTTTTAATTTAAAAAATCGAACGCGCGATAACCCTTCGACCGGCATAGATAAAAAATTAAAAAATATAAATGTGTATGGTTTACGCGGGCGCGCGTTCGAGAATGAAAGCGTCGGCTGGAGTGGACGAATGCTGACCTGGACACAACAATTATCTGACTGAAGCTGAACATGTTTACACGATAATAGTATCGCTGACTCTAGGTCAGTTTGTGTGACTATTTAAAAATACCAAGTACATTTTATCGTTGTTTCGTAGATGACCGAAAGGGGATAGAAATGTCGGGATTCTAAATGTAATAAATTTTTATTACAATCAGTGACAGTTCTTTTTATTTAAACGAAAAATTAAAAAACGACAATGCCCGTATTTAGAGTTTTACGTATGGTTACAAAAAATCCATAGACAACAATAAATTGTACATTATTGTGCGTTAAAAGTTTCGATGAGATATAACTACGCATGTTAAGCTGTTATTAATCAATAAAATATGTTTATAAACATAATATATTCCAAGCTGTACTAAAAATACTTTAAGAAATTAAAATTATAGAAAATCAAATTAAAGTTGTTGATACAATCTTGGTAATTAGAACCAAACACGACAATATAAGGCTTTTAAAAATCTGAATTAAAATAAAATAGTTCAATGATCATAGGCGTAAATCCATACTATAATATTATAAATGCGAAAGTAACTCTGTCTGTATGTCTGTTACTCAATCACGCCTAAACTACTGAACCAATTTTCATGAAATTTGGTATGGAGATATTTTGATACCTACCCGAGAAAGGACATAGGCTACTTTTTATCCCGGGAAAATGACGCAATCCCGGAAATCCCACGGGAACGGGAACTATGCGGGTTTTTCTTTGACTGCGCAGGCGAAGCCGCGGGCGGAAACCTAGTATTTCATATAATGAATAGATTAATAATGTTTTTATTTCCAAATGTTTGAAAATAGATTATAATTTACATTGAATGTAGAATGTAGATGTAACAATTACCTACAAAATTTAAAATTAATTAATACGAAAACAAATTAATATATTACCATAAACAACATAAATTTACATATATTTAGACGTGATTATAGCGTGAGAAACATTGCAAAAAGCGAATTTTTTTTTTCTCTTTGTCTTATCTATACTAATATTATCAAGCTGAAGAGTTTGTTTGTTTGAACGTGCTAATCTCAGGAACTACTGGTTTTATTTGAAAAATTCGTTAGCCCATTTATCGAGGAAGGCTATAAGGCTATCATCACGCTAAGACCAACAGGAGCGGTTTTTGATTAAATAATAGAAATTAACAAATAAAAAAGAACATTCTAAATATTGAGTACCTAGTTTCATAGTTGTAAATAATTTGGAAAATCCAAAAGTGCACGCCTCATAATTTTTTTTTAATAAATATTTATTAATTATTATTTTTGTTTATTTAATAACAATTAAACCACATCGAATCAGACCCTGAAAAATGAAAGGGTTCTATTCCTGAGCATACTCAAGCGTAAGAGAAAAAAAAAGACTCGATTAGTAAAGTATTTCGGTCGCTATCGTGTTAACAAGAAAAAGGATCCGCACATACAGACACACGGACGTCCAAGACAGAACTTTTTTAAACTGTTTTTTAACTAGTTTAAATAACAAGAATGACATCAAAAATATCATGAACGTTAAAAATAGTGTTTTTTCTTAATATGTGTGTGTATGTATTATCTTACAAGTGCAATGTATGATACATAAAGACATTTTAAGTTTGAAAAATCAGATGTTTTGCGCGAAGTGACAGTAGTACCCACCTCAACGCTTCGCTTATGAGGCGTGCAAAAATGTGCAAAGTACTTATATTAATTACTAGCGGTCCGCCCCGGCTTCGCCCGTGGTACATTCATATTTCGCAATAAAAGGTAGCCTATGTTCTTTCTCAGGGTCTAAAGATTGTCTGTGCCAAATTTCATCAAAATCGGTCCCGTAGTTTATGCGTGAAAACCATACATACATACATACATACATACAAACCTTTCCTCTTTATAATATTAGTATAGATGTTCTAATTCATAAATATGTAGCAAAAATACCATATGAATATTTACATGACAAACATAAATAATGAATTATTTTTAAATTTTATTTTTAAACTTAACTATTATAGCCATGGACCCAATATCTATACTAATATCTATAAGTACTAATATTATAAAGCTGAAGAGTTTGTTTGTTTGTTTGTTTGAACGCACTAATCTCGGGAACTACTGGTCCGATTTGAAAAATTCTTTCGGTGTTAGATAGCCCATTTATCGAGGAAGGTTATAGGCTATATTTCATCACGCTACGGGCAACAGGAGTGGAGCCACGGGGGTGAAACCGCGCGGAGCAGCTAGTCACTACATAGTATAAAACAAAGTCGCTTTCCCTGTCCCTATGTCCCTATGTCCCTTTGTACGCTTAAATCTTTGAAACTACGCAACGGATTTTGATGCGGATTTTTTTAATAGATAGAGTGATTCAAGAGGAAGGTTTATATGTATAATAAGATCCATTAAATAGTGGAGAAGTACTGTTATTTTTGAAGTTTCTAATGTGATGTCGTAAAAAATTACATTGTTTCCGCTTATATTGCAAACGCAGGCTGAACCCTACAAGTTTTATCAAAATAATGTACTAAGTATTATACATATTGAAAAGGTCTACAGAAAAGTCCGCGATGGTATATGTCTATCTCTTATGGATAACCCACAATAAATTTTTTTTGTCATTTACTTTTTACGACAAATAAAAGCTAATTTTCGAAGCGATTTTCACCAATACAGCATTAATCCTTAACCAATTAAATACCTTGAATACATTGTTCATTTAATATAGATCTATATGGCACTTTACACCGTATGATTTAAGTGAATATTTTCGAAGATATTACAGATTTAAAAATTGCGGGACGTAGCGTTTGCGGCGGTACCGGCTGGCCGGGCCGCTATGTTTTTATATACAACGTTCACAGTTTTTCTGTAGTGTATTTAGTATCAGCATTGCACAATAAAATATAATAAAATAAATAAAATAAAAAAAAATAAATAATAATAAATAAATAAATTATATTCCTTGAAGTACGAGGGTGGTTCTTACGTAGAGAAAACGTAAATATGTACCACGGGCGAAGCCGGGGCGGACTGCTAGTATATTATATAGCTGAAGACTTTATACTTGTTGCGCGAGATTCGAATTAAAAAAATAATTTTGTGTCGGATAATATTAACAAAATTGTTGATAAGTATATAAAAAATTGTACTTACAGAAAAGCAATGGAATACTGTACGAATATATGCTGCATATTATTTTCGAGCATCCCGATTGCTTAAAAATTAAAATAATTCTCATAAAAAATAAGAACTGTATAGTGCACACTAATAGCTTAAACGAATAATAATATTTCACTACTAGATTTCCGCCCGCGGCTTCGCCCGCGTTTGCAAAGGAGAACCCGCATAGTTCCCGTGCCCGTGGGATTTCCGGGATAAAAACTATCCTATGTGTTAATCCAAGTTACCCTCTATATGTGTGCCAAATTTCATTGTAATCGGTTCAGTAGTTTTTACGTGAAAGAGTAACAAACATCCATACATCCTTACAAACTTTCGCCTAATATACTAGCGGTCCGCCCCGGCTTCGCCCGTGGTACATATTTCGCAATAAAAGGTAGCCTATGTTCTTCCTCAGGGTCTAAAGATTATCTGTGCCAAATTTCATCAAAATCGGTCCAGTAGTTTATGCGTGAAAACCATACATACATATACAAACCTTTCCTCTTTATAATATGAGTATAGATATTAGATTTAATGTAAAGTAGGCTAGTTAAATATGGTCGAGTTTTTTGTAGTATTTTTAGGGTTTCACTTGATAATGTCGTACTTAAATAATGATTGTATAAGTAGCTTTGTCGCTACATGCGCTTTAGATTAGTATTTATTACGAGGTTTTAAAGACATTTTTAAAGATAAACATTATTTTTCGTTTGAAAGAACGATATAGAGTATATAGTAAAGTCCCAAATCCCCTGGGATAAGGGGCAGATGATTTATACACCTGTTTCACGGATCGATTTTCTTTAGTGACAAGTAGGTGATCAGCCTTCTGTGTCCTGCCAGACAGATCCGTTGCGTAGTTTCAAAGATTTAAGCATACATAGGGACAAAGGGATAGAGAAATTAAGACTTTGTTTTATACTATGTAGAGATAGTGATGATGATCACGCAATAGAAACGAAGCATTCATGACCTACACCACTTGCAAAATGCGTTTTAATCAGGTTTATCATAAATATAAACAAAAACGGTAATGCTAATACTAATTAGTATCTTGTATGGTAATGTGTGAGTTATCAGGTGTCTGTGGATGCCAGCTTATAAGGAAAACTATTTCCTTTGAAGATTATTTTAAGTTGAAATAAAATAGAGTTTAACTCTCATAAATAAGAAACTATCTATAAATAAACGAGCTGTTATAATAATATTAATTTATAGAAAACTAGCTTACCGCCCGCGGCTTCGCCCTCTTTGTCTAAAACCTAATAAATTATATACTAAAACCTTCCTCTTCAATCACTCTATCTATTAAAAAACACCGCATCAAAATCCGTTGCGTAGTTTTAAAGATTTAAGCATACAAAGGGACATAGGGACAGAGAAAGCGACTTTGTTTTATACTATGTAGTGATATGAAAGAAATAAGTCGTCTTGAATACTACTGATAATATTTTTAAACTAAATATAAAAATACGTTCATCAAAATTCTGCAAATTGACTGTTATATATTATTTAAATGTAGGTGAAGGTTTATGTTGTACCAGTTGCTATAAGTATATGTTAATAGATTTTTTTCTAAAAAGGCAATAAATAAATATTTTAAACATACATTTAATTAAAATAGACCCTACGGCTACATACAAGCTCTTATGTCCTTCTCAATCGATGCTTCTAGTATAAAACATTATTGTACCATAATTGTCAAATTATAATTTAACTTTTGGAGCATCCTACTAATCCTACTTAATATTTTAAGTGCGAAAGTTTGTGAGGATGTGTATGTGTGTGTTTGTTACTCTTTCACGCAAATACAACTGAACCGATTACAATGAAATTAAGCACACATATAGAAGGTAACTTGGATTAACACATAGATAGGTTTTATCCCGGAAATCCCATGGGAACGGGAACTATGCGGGTTTTTCTTTGAAAATGCGGGGGAAGCCGCGGGCGGAAAGCTAAAGCTCTTTTTAAAACGATAAAGCGACAGAGGGTTTTCTGTAAGACGGGGTGTAAAGACCAAATCTAAAAAATCTTAATATATATAAATCTCGTGTCACAATGTTTGTCCTCAATGGACTCCTAAACCACTTAACCGATTATAATAAAATTCGCACACCATGTGCAGTTCGATCCAACTTGAGAGATAGGATAATTTAAGCATGTACCTAGGTACCACGGGCGAAGCCGGGGCGGACCGCTAGTAAAATATAAATATATCAAACTAGATGATACTACCCCAAAAAAGAGTGTTATTAAGTATAACACTCTTTGGGGGTGGTTTCGTGGGGGTCATTTATGGCAAACTCTCATGAACTCATGTGAGTTTGTCATGCCATAACCTCTAAATATCTGAATAGATTTGCATGTAGTTTATAGGTATCGTTAAAATAATATGGTCTCGTTAACTTGTTTTACGATATAATCAAATCAACGTGTACTTTGACCGTTTACTGTGGTCAAGGATAACTTCGTTTAAATTCGATTTAAGGGCATTAGATGGAAACGAAGGTAATATGATCAGTTAGAAATAAAATGATCTCTTTTTGATACGATAGTGACTGGGCTTCGTTCCCGTTCCCGTTCGCGTGGGATTTCCGGGATAAAACCTATCCTATGTGTTAATCCAAGTTACCCTCCATATGTGTGCTAAATTTCATTGTTATCGGTTCAGTAGTATTTGCGTGAAAGAGTAACAAACACACACATCCTCACAAACATTCGCATTTATAATATTAGTAGGACGGTTCTATACATATACTTAGTCCTCTGTGCATAAGATTTAATATAATATTAACTACTCAGTACTCTTCTGTATATTTATCTAATACTAGCGGTCCGCCCCGGCTTCGCCCGTGGTACATATTTCGCAATAAAAGGTAGCCTATGTTCTTTCTCAGGGTCTAAAGATTGTCTGTGCCAAATTTCATCAAAATCGGTCCAGTAGTTTATGCGTGAAAACCATACATACATACATACAAAGCTTTCCTCTTTATAATATTAGTATAGATACATGACTACCTGTACCTTGCTTTTGTTGTAGAACATATTAATAAATAAATAAATAACATATTAAAATATCATAATGAATAGCTCTTAAAATATAGTCATTTTATTTCTGCGACACGAAATTTAAACGTCACTAGTTCGTATGAACTTACATGTTTATATACAAAAATTACGCCGAGAGTACATTGAACTCGTAAAGAGTTAGAAGATAAATATATTTTGTAATATCAAATAACGTAAATGCGAAAAGGTCATTTATCTGATGAGGGCAACTGATTGTTGAAACTGCGACGACCGTGGCCGTGATTTGAACAATGAAAGAAATATTGAATGCTAAAAGCTAAAAATAATATGTGTTGATATATACATTTAATACCTATATAATATACTAAACACATATTATAAAACAAAGTTGCTTTCTCTGTCCTTATGTCCCTATGTATGCTTAAATCTTTAAAACTACGCAACATATTTTGATGCGTTTTTTTTTAATAGATAGAGTTATTCTCGAGGAAGGTTTTCGTATATAATTTATCTTATTGGGTTTAGAATATAATATATACACTAACGCGAACCAAAACAATTGATAGTGATTATGTCCAAATAATTCCTGAAACGAACCCTTGCTTTGTTTTAGAATGTCCCTTTATTAGGCTAAGGGCCGCTTTTTCAATGCTTGGATAAAACTTATCCGTCCAATAAAGTATTACACGATAATATTAAAATGTCACGTAAACTGTCAAATACGGGCAATTAGAATACGTTTTTAAAATGGTAGTTTTATACATTATTCGACGAATAAGTTTTATCTAAGCATTGAAAAATCGGCCCTAAGTGTAACATTATGAAACTATGAATAAAGGTATGTAATAAGTAGTCTAGGACGATACTATACAAGTCAGATTGTGGTTGATATTTTTACCTTTTCTTTGGGAACTGCGCTTTATCTTGTCGTTATAATTACATTGTTGATGGCTTGAATTAGAATTATAATATAGATTATATTATATAAACACGCTCCATCCATCAACTCCAACTTGAATTTATCATCTAGCCCATCAGTATCTCCTATAATATAAGCATATTTGTACCCTTTTTCTCTGTCATAATTCAGACCATCAACAATGTAATTATAACGACAAGATAATGCGCGGTTTCTAAAGAAAAAGTAAAAATATCAACCGACAACCTGCCTCGTATATTAAACCTAGACAACTTATTACACAGCCTTATTTATGGATTCATTATGTTTGCAGTTTGCACTTAGCAACACAACTGAGGTAGACGATACTGACGTCACAATGTTGGCCTAAAGATACTCAACGTAATTAAATATGAACTTAATCTTTCGACGACCCAGTTCGTAGAAGAGACCGTGACTTTGTTACAAAGGAAAAATAAAGTTTTTTATTAGATTGGTTATTGAAAAAGAACGTGTGTGCCGAGCACACGTGTCAGAAGTGAAACTGCTTTGGCAAAATTCAAAGATACTTGGGTAAGTATCATGGCGTGCCGCGTGACGGTATTGCCATGACAGGACCTTGAAATTTTAATCTTAACGCGCCTTAAGAAGTTTCACTTCAAAAAGAATACGACGATTTATTTTGTATCGACAAAAATAAATCATATTGTGATTCAATGTACCTTGTTTTCTACTTCACAATAAGTATTTTATGCATAGGATTAATTAACATTGAATTGTTCCAAAGCATTGCTTGTATCCTTGATATCGACGACGCATATCATCAACTACCCATGAAATTATAGCTCCTATTCCTCTAATTCATGTAAAATATTACGGCAAAAAATTTCATTCAACATATTTTCCAAGATACTGACATTTTAAACACCATATAAGGTAAGCAGATGTATCTACGTTAACGCATCCTGCTCTACACCTGTCGGCTGGTTTGCTCGTCTTACAGTGCATTTACATCAAACGAACATAGAGCTAGACTCTAGACTCTAGAGTCTAGCTCTATGTTATAGATAACGAGTAAAAGATAACGAAATAATGCTCTTGCTCTAGAGTCTAGAGCAAGAGCATTATTTCGTTATCTATTAGTATAAATGAAAACTCGTATTCAGTGTTGTTCAGTATTAGAACATTGCGTAGAATCTTTTCGAACGCACTAAAACAACGATAGTATGCTCTACGCCTGTTTACACTAAAATAATTTGACATAACGGAGTTAGAATTAGCATTCGCTCGTTAAGAGCTAGAGCAAGAGCATTCTATCGTGATCTTTTAGTGTAAACTAAAACTCGTATTCAGCGTTGTTCAGTATTAGAACATTGCGTAGAATCTTTTCGAATGCACTAAAACAACGATAGTATGCTCTACGCCTGTTTACACTAAAATAATTTGACACAGTGGGGTTAGAATGAACATTCGCTCGTTTAGAGCTAGAGCAAGAGCATTTTATGATCTTTTAGTGTAAACGAAAACTCGTATTCAGTATTAGAACATTTCATAGAATCTTTTCGAACGCAATAAGAAAAACGAGAGCATGCTCTACGCCGGTTTACACTAAAAGAATTTAACATGGGTTAGAATGAGCATTCGCTCGTTTGACGAACATGTAAATGCACCGTTATGTATTCTATATCTTAGATATTCATCAAGTCATAACATCCGTCCAGTTAATATCCTAACAAGTAAATTATATGTAATCTTACTCTTAATAATCATGATTCTACTGATTTTAGATATAAATTTTAGCACAATATTCAAATTAAAGTTAGTTTTAAATTTTAATATAATCAAGAGATAGAATTCATTTACTTTTAACATTTAAGTAATTTACGTAATTTACTTTTAACATTTATCATATTTTTGGCAGACAACATGTTTAATTATGCATAAATTTATCCTTAAAAATTTTGTCCTCAAGTATACCTTCTCTTACTGTTATTAAACAGAAAAAGAATGTCCTAAAACTTGAAAGTTTGTATATGAAGTGGTTGGTACCTCTGTACCCAGGATCGACGATATTAATAATTACTAGCTGCGCTCCGCGGTTTCCCGCGTGGCCCCGCTCCTGTTGATCTTAGTGTGATGATATATAGCCTATAGCCTTCTTCGATCAATGGGCTATCTAACACCGAAAGAATTTTTCAAATCGGACCAGTAGTTCCTGAGATTAGCGCGTTCAAACAAACAAACAAACAAACAAAATCTTCAGCTTTATAATACATATTAGTATAGATTAATACATATTAGTATAGACAGAAAGGAATAAATTGTTTGTTTTTACATCTTTACCGAGTATTATAGACTATATTTATTTATTTAATCATGCTTCCAAGAACCTGTAAGCTCTGGAATAGTCTACCACCTGCTGTGTTTCCTAGGAGCTATGATTTGGAAAATTTTAAGAAAAAAGCATATCATTTCTTAAAAGGCCAATAAATTCCCGCCGCTTCCCAATCCACGCATAGCTTCCGCTTCATTGTTTTTATATATTATTTAATTCCGTCTTCCCCCTTACCCTATTCTGGTAGGCAACAACCTTAACCTCTGTTATGGTTTATGGGCGACGCAACCTGCCTGTACATAAATAAATTATACACTATTATATTTTCAAAACAAAACGGATACGATTACATACTACAATTACTGACTAAAAATACTACTCGAGAAGTGAAGTTGAATTTAAAAATGAAATAAAAAAAAAATTCGAAATGAGGTTGCTAGTGCTACGTCATAATCCTCTTTTCTTTTTGTTTACATACATAAATGTGAACCAAGGCAAGCATAACTTTAATAAGACTCCAGTTTGTATTTAAGAAAAATTTAAAAATAAATAGAATTTTGGCAACAATTAAAATAATTTAAATCGTTTTATTTTATTACTATTTAAAACATTTTTCCGATAATTAAATTTAACTTAAAATCAAGGATATCGAGGTCTTTTCAGGAAATATTTACAATTACCTATAATTTATTTAGAGCTAATCTTTTAAAATACATATTTTAGTAACAGCTATGGACTGCCTATAAACGGACTATATTAGAGTAGAATAATTTTTCAAATCGCACCCGTGGTTCTTGTGATTAGCGCAATCAAATCTTTAGCTTTATAATATTATTATATTATAGAAATGTAGTTAAACATCTCAATTGGGGCATGGCATGTGATATTTCAAATGTGATGTGAAAAAGATATAGAAGAAATACCGAAAGGAAACTGAAGAAAATTGTATCTAAAAGCCTTTACTTAATATTCTATCTACTCGCATAAAATTCTACTGATTGTTTCAAAAGCCATATCACAGATCACTATCATCATTAGGTATATGACGCGAGTAATAGAGTAATTTGCTACTGAATGTAAGTTTTTACCACACTACAATATCTGAATCGAAAGTACGTAATAAATAATAATACATAGCAGTTAAAATTGATAACGACGTGTACCACACAAGGCGGTGATAATAAAAACAATAAGCTATAATCCGTTCTTGGTGAGAATATTCTAGGTTTTCTGTACGTCTTGCGACTCGTGACGCACTTGATTATTTGGGACATATTAATAGTTGGATTAAACGTGTTTTGTAGGTATTACTTACTATAATCACTATTCTTCGAGTAAAGTAATTACTTAGTGGATTCAGGATTGTCGCTATTCCCATTTCCCAGATTATTAAATAGTAACTGCCCATTTACTGCTATCACGTAATCCGTAGAACTTAGATGATTTTTTTACACTATACGTAGGTATTTTACGACAGTCTATAATACATACGCAATGAATTGAAAAACTACAGCTACGGTTTGAGGACCTTCTTTAATGCTAAATTCCTCTCACTTTTTCGCATTTTCGAATTTTGTGTCGGTTAAAAATATACACACGTACCTATAACATGCTATATCGATATGATGTATGAAACATAAATTTATATAGGTATTTATCTGCCGAATAGTTACGCTGTAAATGGCATTTGCGTTTAGATAAGTGAGCAAATTTTTAAGTAGGTAAGTACTTAATTGTTCAATAATCATTAATTACGTAATTAAGGTATTATCGTGTAAATATTTAAACCAACACGATATATGTAGTACAGCTTATGTATGCTCTAAATTTATCATTAATTTCGACCTTTACGTCATATCTATGGTTGTGTGGTCGATGTATCTATGTTTTAAAAAGTAATTAATAGATTTCTTACGAAATCACATAGTATTAAAACTAGTGTCCGACCGAAAATGGTTTCCAGGCCGAAACCGAAACCGAAACCGAATGTTCGGCCGTGGCTTCAGTTTCGGCCGAAACCGAAACCGAAACCGAAACTCACGTGGTCATATGAAATTTCTAAAAATACTGAACTTTGGTGCATTTTACCTATTATTTTGCCTTAATTAGGGCATGAAATGAAAACACAGTATATTAAATTTGTTGTACTTAATCAGTGATTTAATATAAAATAAAAAAATAATATTTTTAAAATATTAATAAGTAATAACAATTTTAATTTTTATTATTTTTTCAAATTAAGTTCTCAGTAAAATCAGTCATCTAAATCAAATCAGTAATTGTTACTGTTACTTTAAATACTTTAATACTTTGGATTGGTATTTGTACTTAGAAGAATAATCAGTCTCTTTTAGGTACCTCTTATATACAAATAATAATTATTAATTACTATTACACCCAGTTCCAATCTCAACATAGATAATCAAAAATTGTTTCCACCAGCGTGGGTCAAACAACCAGCGTCCGTCAAAGCGTTGCCGAGGAAAACGAAGTTAGGCGAGCGTGAACGTGTGTGAACTAAGTTCACTGAACTTGCGAAATAAGTTTCGGTTTCGGCAAAAGTTTCGGCCGATTTTGGCCGAAACCGAAACTGCGGCCGAAACTTGATTTTTGGCCGAAACTCGGCCGAAACCGAAACCGAAACCGAAAGTTCGGTCGAACACTAATTAAAACCAAGGCCCAACATCCCCATGTATGCTGAAAAATATTAAAAAAACTATCTTCTTTCAATTACATTTGTTAAATTTATTAAATTTTGGGTACTAATACTTCCTGATAAAAAATCGGAATTTTCAAATTATTTTTTTTATAATAAAAATATAATATGTATACAGAGCCTATAACACGACATGTTTTTATTATTTTATTAGAGACATAGGTGGCTAAAAGGGCAACTGAAGGTCATAGCTGGATATTAATACAAATTTTAAGGTGACACATGTTAAAAAACCTATAATGCTTAAGATTTTATTTAAAGCATTAATGTAATTTGTAAAATGCCGTGACATTCGAAATCGCGTCTTTCGCTTTACTATGGCGATACGAGACTGCTTGGCCATATGTGATCCCATATTAGGTACCTACATACTACACTAGCTGCTCCGCGCGGTTTCACCCCCGTGGCTTCACTCCTGTTGGTCGTACCGTGATGATATATAGCCTTCCTCGATAAATGAGCTATCTAACACCGAAAGAATTTTTAAAATCGGACCAGTAGTTCCCGAGATTAGCGCGTTCAAACAAACAAACTCTTCAGCTTTATAATACATATTAGTATAGATACATGGAGTTACTTTAACGTCTAATGAAGGAAGCCATAAAAATGTGATTATTTAAAAAACATTGTAATATTTCTAATCACTACAAAGTATAAAATGAAGTCGCTGTTGCTGTCTGTCAGTATAGTATGGTAAGATCTTTTAAACTACACAATGGATTTTGTTGAAGTTTTTTTTTTAGTATAAATTGTTGAGTTTCCTACAAAGCAGGCGAAGCCGTGCACAGATTTTTCCTTCTTCAAAAGTTCCACAATTAAATCCATACTATAATACTATAATATACTATAATTACTATAATAATATTATAAATGCGAAAGTAACTCTGTCTGTCTGTCTGTTACTCAATCACGCCTAAACTACTGAACCAATTTTCATGAAATTTGGTATGGAGATATTTTAATACCCGAGAAAGGACATAGGCTACTTTTTATCCCGAGAAAATGACGCAATCCCGGAAATCCCGCGGGAACGGGAACTATGCGGGTTTTTCTTTTACTGCGCGGGCGAAGCCGCGGGCGGAAACCTAGTTGATAATAAATTATAACAATCTTAATAACAACGTAAAGAAAAAGTTATGTTATATTAATTACACTTGCACTTTTAAGCGCATAAAACGGAGAGCTCCACAAGACCTCTGTCAACCATAGAATCAGACTCACCATGATCATAGAAAATATTATATGGAGACGCCACTGGGCGTTTGCCATGCATGCCAACATTAAAACTTTTAACCACCAGCTTAATGCTTAATAAGGCACATTGCAGGTTTAGAGGAGATTAAAAAAAAATATATTTATTGAATTAGACTTGTTGTACATAATTTTATATAGCCTGAATGCTCCCTTAATACATAGACCGTTCAACACTATATATCATATAGAAGAGCTTGTGAGTTTTTATGTTTAAAAATTTGCAAGTGAACGGATATGTATCTATATGAATTTTTAAATCATTATAGTATCGTTGGTATTCTTCAAGCTATTGTTTTAAAAATATTTCAAGGTATTATGATTGACACAAAATTTATATCAAATCAGCCTTATCTGATCAAAGATAAATCTATATAAAGCTACAATCAGAAGGCTAAGATACTTACTAAGGCCTTAGGTATATTCTCAATACATTTATAACTAGCTTTCCGCCCGCAGCTTCGCCCGCTTTGTCTAAAACATAATAAATTATATACTAAAACCTTCCTCTTGAATCACTCTAACTATTAAAAAAAACCGCATCAAAATCCGTTGCATAGTTTTAAAGATTTAAGCATACATAAGGACATAGGGACAGAGAAAGCGACTTTGTTTTATACTATGTAGTGATTTTTAACCTCATAACTTATTATTCTTTACATTTAATGCAATTTTGAAATCACAGTGAATCTATTAAAAATAATTTCTTTATAAATCTTATCTTGAATTAAGTTTTAACAAAATATTAAGGGAACAAAACAATTTGTGTCTACTAGCTGAATCCTTCAGTTTTAATTTCTTCTTTCTTACAAAGAGTCTTTCTTTGGCATTGTGCAATACTTTAGTATGTATAAATAAAGAATATTCTAATAAGAAACTTCATTCACTAGGTACTTAGGAAAAATGTGGCTTTAAAATATATTTAGGCAATTATATTATTTACATATTCACCTTATTTAATAATCAGATGTTCTTCGCAATATAATGACGCAATAATGAGAATAAAATGAGAACAAATGCGAGATGAATCACAATAAATTAAAATATATTTACAAAAGCAACCTACAATACAATTGACTAGGAATTATCTTTTATATTAAGAGAAACGCTTACCAATCATATCGTAAAAACTTGCAGTGTAGTTATCCACAAAATACGAAATAAAACCCATTTTATCTATCCATCAGAACACAGTCAAAACTTAGTCAAATATATTTATCGATTTATCAAGTCTCCACGGGCGAACCGGATTTCATTTAAACGTATTAAATATCAAATTACGCTGTGCTTGCTAATTTATCACATAGAATCACATTTCCTTGAAAAATAGCAAAACAATCACAAAATATTCACACAAAAGCTCTCGCAAAACAAGTTATTTGACAATTCATGACAGATTCACAGTTGTTTGAAAATTAGGTATTGAATTGACAGCTGACATTGATTGATCTAACACGAGTTTAGGTTTTTATTACTATCTATTAATTTAGTATACTAACCTGTGATACTAACAATACGGCTAATGATACAAAAGACAGATATTACTTTATATTGATAATATTTTCTAACATTAATTTTACTATTTAAACATCCATTCATTTCATTTATAAACTTATAAAAGTTATTGATCGCTTGATTATTGAACGAAAATGTCAATTTTCAAGTTGACATTCATAAATTATCTGGAAAATTATTAAAAATAACATTACTAAATGCTGATCGTTTATTTATGTTTTATTTTATATTATTACTAAAATGTAAAGTTTAATTTAAAACTATACAATAATTCCATTCAAAAATGAGTGAATTTATATTTAAAAAAATGATTCTACGACGTAGATTTTGTAAACGCGTTATAGTTGTTGCAATAGTGTTTATCGCATCATTTTATGGGAGTGTATTGCTGTTCGGTAACTTCAAAGGGCCCCAAATAATGCAAATAACTAATTTGGATCGTTGCCCAGCATGTTACGGTGTAACAGTGTGCCCAGAACTTTATTCCAATCAAATAATACTGGACAGTACGCATTGGTCGAGTATGTTTAATGTGAGGAACATTTTCTACGGATACACGAAGTCGAATCGACGAGTCGTGTTAAAGAAGCTCGCACACGATTGGGAATTTCGTGAATTTGACGAGAAGATCTGCAAAGTTATGAATCTCAGTGAAAGTTGTAACGTCAAAGCTTTATTGAATATATCAAACATTGACCAAAAAGTTATTGATATAGTTCAGTATAATCTGTCTTGGCCGGATACAGAACCAAGGAAAGGCATAGTTTTGTGTCCATATGCATACAGTATTTATGACTTGTTGCATCCACTGTTGAACAATCGTAATGGAAACTATAAATCTGAAATGATTAATATTTGGACAATGTTGAATATAAACCCAGAACCAATATTATTACAGGTATATTTATTGTATTATTAATTTATTATGTTAATCTTAAGTAGAATTATCTTAGTTTGTTTGGGCTTTTTTTGTTAGTTACCTCATTAATAATACGTAAGTGCATAATCTATACTAATATTATAAAGCTTAAGAATTTGGTTTGAATGCTCTAATCTCAGGAACTAATGATCTGGTTTGAAAAATTATTTCGGTGTTAGATAGCCCGATTATCGAGGTAGGCTATAGAGTATAGGCTATAATATAGCTTATTATATCATTATAATATAGCTATTATATCATTACGCTATGACCAAGAAGAGCGGGGCGGGTGAAACCGTGAAGCGCAGCTATTGCTTATTATAATTAAACATTAATCAAAAGGTTTTATTACTTTTCAGGTGCTCCCTAAAACAAAAGGTTGGCCTGTGCCTGCTTATGGGGGTGTGTGTGGTCGTCTCGAAGTGGTGGCATATGAGGGAGAATCATTATCAGCCCTTACTCATATTCCTTGGCTCAAGAAATTGAAATATGCCCAAAAAATTATTAGTGCTGCTATGGATTTCACCTTTAAGCATGATAAGTAATGGCTTTTTCAATTTGTAATTTATATGTAGTGAAGAATAAGTAATCATTATCATAAACTCCTTTTGTTTGAAGTCGGTTAAAAATAATGTTTACCTTTATATGAGAAACTAAATGACTTTTTTTGTTTTGATCTGGAATATTTAACAAAATGCAAATTATTTTTGAAATAATATTCTTACAATAGTAAACTGTTATGTAGTAATAAATTAATCAAGCTGTTTTTTTTTTCAGATTCCGTTTCTACCTTATGGACTGGTCTCTAGACAATATAGTGGCAAATGAAAAAGATGAGGTTAGCTTTGTAGATCTCGAAGATGTAGTCATACTTGATAAGAACATATCACCAAAGAAAGACCTGCCCGATTGGTACCAACGCTACAGTAGAGAAGTACTAGGACCTGGTTTCACTTTTTCTATTGAGAATATGTGCAGACATCATCTCAGTGATCATAATATATGGGCCGCCTGCTATGTCTTAGCTGGTGATGAAAACCCATTTCTATATCCCATACCCAAGGTAATAAACGACACAAGGCCACATTTTGATAGGCTCCTACATAGCTGTCTGAACGGAGATGATAAATTTCGCACAGCTGGCAAGTTACAACATGTAATAGAAGATATGTTGCTAGATGAAAAAGTCATTGCGTTGGGTGCGATAAGATAATTTTTTTACGTTCTGAATACTTTTTTTTCTGTGATATTAGTTTTTATAAATGTACTCAAAGCTTTGTAAAATCAAGAATTTTATAAGCGCGAACAATACAAAATTTTATTTATGGTTGTGAATAATGGTATACAATTTTTGTTTATGCATTTTATCATTTAAGTATTAAATAAACTTGATGGATGATAAATGAAGAATTGTTTTATTTGTCCATGTTTTATTTTATTTAAAGGTCTTGTAACCAGGCCATTAAATCTTATAAAAAAAGCACATGACATTACGGTTGATGACAGTGACAGTGACAAGTGACAACGAATGAAAACCAAAACATGTTTTGAGCTACGGGCTTGGCTTTCAGTATAAATATTTTTTAATTATTAAATAATTTAATGAATTTCCCTTTTAAAATATGATTTATTAACATTTTATTCTTAAGAATAGTCTTATAAACTTTCCCCATAATTAGTTAGTAGAACAAAATGAGTGATTCGGACGGTGAAGAAGAAAATATAATCCGGTATGGCACTCCACTTGAACCGTATGAAGAAGGTTTGTTTTATTACAGTATTTCACTACATTTCATATCCAAATAGACTGCAATAATTAATCACTACACAAGTTAAGGCCAGATAATCAGTCATGCGGTACAATTATTAAAAAATTAACTGTATTATATACCTAGCTGTTTTAGAATAATGATAGCTCTGGGCAAATTTCATCAAGATGCTATGTGAGAAATGATATCTTCACGAATTTTCACATTTTAAAGTTATTAAAAGATGTTGAAGTTGATGAAGAATCAATATTATCATCTTAAATTTTAACATGATTTTTAAAAATATTAAATTCAGTTTGTTATGAATGTACATTACCAATTAATACTTATGATAATCATTTTAAAGAATAAAACATTACCTTCACTACATATTCTCATTTTACCTCTCAATAGATGAAATACCATCAAAGCGCAAATATCAACAACCAACTGACCAATATGCTGTGGACGATCATGGAAGGCGGAGGTTCCATGGTGCCTTCACTGGGGGCTTCTCTGCTGGGTATGGTAATACAGTGGGTACTCCTGAGGGATGGACTCCGGCTACATTTAAAAGCTCTAGAGCAGAAAAAGCACAGCGTTCTGTAAGTATTATTGATTATTTATTTGCTCTTTGTTAATTGTTACTTTATTGATGACTAGCTTACCGGCCGCGGTTTCTCCCGCTTTGTCCAAAACATAATAAAATATAAAAACCATCCTCTTGAATCACTCTATCTATTAAAAAAAACTGCATTAAAATCTGTTGCGTAGTTTATAAGATTTAAGCATGCAAATGGACATAGGGACAGAGAAAGCGACTTTGTTTTATACTGTGTAGTGATGATATGTTTCTTTATTTTATGATTGCCTAATTTTGTCAATAGCTTTCAAAAAAATCATTTGTAATTTGAACTGTATAGTGTAATAAATATCCAAATAAACTTCCCAGACTATTTTGGATATGATCTCAAATATTTTTAATTGAATCAATTAAAACTCAAACATTTTATTATTCAATGAGACTTTTTCTATTAGCACTTTTTGACTGTCATAACATAGTTATACCATTTACCAATTTTTTTTAAGGCAATAAAATTTATTAAAGTGATAAAAATGTTTTTTTACAATTATAGAGTCAGAGACCAGAAGACTTTATGGATGACGAGGACAGAAGTGAATTTGGTATTGCTCCGAAACAAATGCTGACACAGGGAGAGTTTTCTGGCCATAAGAGAACCAGACAGAATAGATACCATGATGGTCCCATACCAGGTATGTTTAATTTTAAGTATTTAAACATTAATTTTAAATATAATGTACTGTTACTAAATTAGTAAAGGTATTTTGCTAATTTGTAACTGTGTGTGTGCTAACTGCATATAGCATAATTAAATACAAACTACCCTCAATTATTTTATCACTTATCTTTGTAAAAAAAAGTTTGACATTAAACGAAAGTAATACATATTTAGGTGAATAATGTTTTGAAAGATAATAAAAGAATATGTTCAATTTTCTTCACACCACATGCATCTTATAACTGCTAAGTATATAGATATACATATATTATTATTATAACATCACTCTTTTCTAAACACCTAAAAACATTTAAAACTAAACAATTCAACAGGTGAACCAGTACTAGAACAACTATTACGACCCGTACACGAAACGGCCGCTGTCAAAATGCTACGGGCTATGGGCTGGCGCGAGGGGCAAGGCACGGGGGAAAGATTAACTAGAACAGACAAGAAAAAGGCGAAGAAACAGCACAGAGTGTATGGGTGTTATATGCCGACTGATTTGCGACAGGTAGAGATAGTAATAGATATTTAAATAAGAGCGTGTGTGCCGAGCACACGTGTCAGAAGTGAAACTTCTTTGGCTATTTCAAAAATACTAAAATCGTCGCCTTACTGCATAACATGACGATATTGTCATGACGCGAACTTGAAATTTTACTCTCAACACGCTTAACGAAGTTTCACTTAAAAAAAGTTAAATTAGGTTGTGCTTTGAATTGTGTTTTTAAGAGATAGGTGTTGTACATTATTGATTAAATCAGTGTTGTAGACTTTCTAAGGAAAGTAGAACATCAAATGTCTAATAATTTATGCAATTTTCGCTTTAATTCATGTTAAATATTATAAATATGACAATGTTTGTAATATAAATAAAAAAAGTAAATGTAAAATTTTTTTTGAACGAAGCATATTTATTGGGATCGCATATTTAAAACAAACAATTTTTCCAGGAAAATCAACAGCAATCGGAAGACAGTTCAGACTCGGAGTTCGAATACGAAGCCCTATTCGCGCCAGACGATTATGAGCCTTATATCCTACAGCCTAAGAATGATCGTTTTGGTCTCGGTTACAGTGGCTTGAGTAGACACTCAGTATTGGGCAATTTGGTCGGTGAATATGGTAGTAGTGATACAAGGAGTCATCTTGTTATGAAGGAGAAAGGAAAAAAGGTAATTTTAAAGCATTTTTTTATGATAAGTAATTTATTTTTATATAATTACTGAGACAGTTATTTGTGTGCGGTTGATATATTTTGATGATTATAGATATTATGAATTATTAAATAAAATAAAAAGTTTCGTTTACTAGTCACTTGATGTTAAAATATGTTCCACATGACATTAAAATGATACTTTCTTCCCTTTTTACATGTTTTAAATTTATGGAATCATTGATTTCCTCTGATATTCTATGTTTTTTTGAGTATGCTTAATTATTTATTAATATACAGGGTGTCCCACTGTTGGTATACTAAGCTCAAAGTAGGTTATAGTTTTGCATACGCTGAGTACGTAAAAAATACTTATAAAATTCCAGACGCAATTTTTTTTCAAATAGATGAATTCTTAAAACTCTATGTGTACACCCATAACAAGCAACCGGCCCAACTTTGCCACCAGCACGTGAACTATCGTTTAAGATTATGTTTTCATAGACAATATGCTCACATTAGCGAAGCGGTATATGCCGGCTGCGCGAAGCTAGAGATGAAAACATGGATTTTTAGGAAAAATTTAGCAAAAATTTGTTGATGTAATTTTGTTGTTTAAGTATTTTTAACGTGATCAGTGTATGTACAAGATAAAAAGTAAAACAACTAAAACCCAACTACGACAAAAAACGACGCTGAAAAAGTATAAAACAAAAGTTAAATTGATGAACTAATAAAGAAGCTATGAACGAAAAGATGTGAATTAGGTATATGCAATCAGCCCATGAATACAGGTAAAGTCACAAGCAAATGCTAGTAATATATATATATATATTCAAAATGTACAAGTAAAAAGCTTTCAAATGATAACAAACACGGCATATTTATCTTAACTTTATTTTTTTACTCTGTATGTTTTGTCCGCTAGAGGGCGCCACATTAGATTTTGTGAAACCCCATATAGCCTATAACCAGCGGACAATTAAGACGCTTCTAATGATATGTCATTTGTCGAATTCTGATAAGTAGTTTAGAAGTTACGAGGGAACAGATGAACATACATACATACATACATACATACATACATACATACATACATACATACATAGCCTGTCAAAATCATAACCCTCCTTTTGCTTTGCCGTAGTCGGGTAAAAACTACAAGTCCCTTCGCGCTTAGTATACCAAAAGTGGGACACCCTGTATATGTATCTTAGTTAGTTATTTAATAGTTAATATTTATGTATCTTTGGATAGGCATTACGATTGCATTGCGAATAGCACAATGAAAACGCTTCTTTTTCTCTTGCAGTTTTTTGCTACCTAATTGTCGTCTAATTTGTTTTATTTATTGAAATTAAACACAAGCACTCCTTAACATTTGTCATTAGGTAAAATTGTTTTATATACTTAATAATTAAATATTCTAGGTCTCAATCCGCGGCCAAGCGTTCGGTGTGGGAGCGTTCGAAGCGGACGACGAAGATATTTACGCTAATGAAGATATGTCACACTATGACTTTGCGATAGGGGGCGCTAGTGAAAAGAAAATAGAGAAGAAACCCAAAGAGAGGGTGTGTAATGTATGTATTTTGTTATATTTTGTTTCATTTAAAATATTTGTAACATAAAATGTTTAATGGTGTGTTTATTAAATTTGATATTTTTTTGAAGCATAATATCTAATCAGTTCGTCTTTTATCTCATTCAGGAATGTCGAAATAAATCAAAATTCTTCACATTTCAAACATTAACTTTTCGATGAATAACATAACTGGAAACCATGACTTTATGAAATAAGGACATGTTATGAAACTACCCACATAACGCACAACAACCAAATTCAAAATGTACCAATAAAAATATTTATTTCAGGTATTACCAGGTTTCGTAAAGGCAAAGAAACCCCTGCCCCCAGTACCCTCATACCCGCCGCCAGTTCTGCCCCGGGACTATAAACCTGCCCCTGCTGGTGTTAGACGCACCAGGTTCGAGGCAACTAGCATGCCTCAAAGGGATCAAGGTAAATAAATTATATTATGACATAAAATCGCCCGGGATACGACGCGAAAGAAAGAAAAACAAACATAATATTATTAGTAAGCAACAAGCATATTCTTTAACTAATCTAAGTAGTTTCAGACGTTAAAAAATAAAAATGTAATAAAGTTCTTTATTTAGAAAGACAATTCGCCTAATGATTTTAAAATTGACATGTGTTTCAAGTTCGATTGACAAATGTTCCAAGTCCGTATCGATTAATTCACTTTAATCGATGTTTTTATGCAGGTTACCTCTCTTCGAAGATAAAATTGATAGACGTCAAATGTTGCCTATTAATTGGCTCGACTATAATAACTTATTCTAATTTGTTGTAATAGATAAAAAATCGAAATAAAAATTTAATCAATCATAATATCATTATGCATACTAATGTACATTTTATTTTTAGCTCTAGGCCGGCACGAATTATCAGCAGAAGCGCGTGGTAAGCTCCTCGGAGAAACACCAATACCACCCCTAAAGGAAATACCACAACCCACACCAACAAAAACAAGCGAACAAACAGAACACACAATCAACAAATTATTTGGTAAAAATATCAATTTCGTATCAACCAATGAGAAGAAAGAAGAAACACCGGATTTTATTTCCATAAAAGATTCAGGGAAAAATATAAAACCAGTGTTTAAACCGTTTGCTAGTGATCCTAAAAAGCAAGCAAGATATGAGAAATACTTGGTTGATAAAACTGTGGAGCGAGATGGCGATATGGGTAATGTGGGTGAGTGGGAGAGAGATAGAGAGATGCTCGAGTTTGAACAAGCGGCCAAATTGTATAGGCCGTTGTCTGGTGTTATGGGCGATAGGTGGGTTGATTTTATAGATTTGCAGTATTATAGTGTTTTTGTGAAATTTGGTTTAGCAATATTATAATGTAAATTTTTGCTTATGAAATTATGTCATTGCTTCGATACGATGTTTAGCTTTTTGGAATTTGATCTTTGAATTAACTTTATATTGTATTCACTAAGAAATAAAATAACTAAAATAATGCATTTAAAAATGAGCAGAAATTATTATTATTTTTTTGCATTGTATTTTTTTTTCAGTTGCTATTGTTTTAGAGTATATGAGTATCCTAAATCATTAAGTACTTTTAAATTGATATTACAACATAAAATATTAATCAAAATTTATTATGCATCAGATTCACACACGCAACACAACCCGACGAAGCATTAAACCCACTATGCGCAGTCGCGAAAAGTTCTACCAATTACGGTTTAGCAACTCCAGAGATGGAGGAGGCAGCCAAAATGGGAGCTTTTGGTGTTATGACGAGACGGAAGGTTGATTGGAGACCAGAGGCTATCGTTTGTAAGCGGTTTAATGTGCCTGAATTGGGAGGGGGCAGGTAAATATATATTTTTTAAATTGATGTAATACAGGCAAATTGAAAATGCTCTTTAGAACTGCTAAATTAGGGGAGTGGATTTAGAGTAATGTTTGTGAAAATTTAAAGTTGATACAATATTTGATTAGTATATGTTATTTTAATATTTTTGTTTAATAACTATTTGCTCGCTCTGACTCTAGACCAAATAAATATTAAGCGATATTTTAAACATTATATCATTATTTCTTAAACGCACGTAAACACATCCTCCAATATCGTTCACAGCCTTTTGCCAAGATTCATATTAATTACTAGTGGTCCGCCCCGGCTTCGTCCGTGGTACATATTTCGCAATAAAAGGTAGCCTATGTCCTTCCTCGGGTATCAAAATATCTCCATACCAAATTTCATGCAAATTGGTTCAGTAGTTTAGGCGTGATTGAGTAACAGACAGACAGACAGAGTTACTTTCGCATTTATAATATTAGTAAGGATTGTTTTATTTTATTTCAGTTATGCACCTCAGAAAGAAGACAAACCGAAAGTATCATATTCCATCTTCTCGTATATGGAATCGTCAGTACACGATAAAGACAGTTTTACTAAAGAACAGACTAAATTTAGCGGCTCCAAGTCATTAAGCACAGATAATAATAAACCTCAAGAAACAGCGCCAAAAGTACCAGAAAATATACCAATACAAAATACCCCACACAAAAGAATGACGGTAGCAGAACTATTTCTAAAAGAATCAGAAAAAGATATGCAAAATAAAGAAACGCCTCAAGCAATTACCGAAACTATAGAGAAATTCGATAAAATGGACCTCTATAAAGCAATATTTTTAAGCGACAGTGAAAATGAAGATGATAAAAAGACGAATAATGATTTTATAGACACCCCGAAAAATGTTGAACGAAATACGTCGCCCCCTCGCGGTATATTTGCAAATATCGACTTTGATGAAATTAATTCTTGGCGAAGGGCGCCTAAAGAAAAAGAAGATAAGAGCTCAGATAAAAAAGAATCAATGCAGAGTACAAATAAAAAATCTGATACAGATAAAACAAATAAGGCAGATAATAAAAGTACAGAGGAACCTGAAGTATACGGTCCTCAAATTCCAGTTAATTTACAGAAGACAATAGAAACAAATACTAACGAAAGTTTTAAGCCAAAGTTTAGAAGTAGAGAGGAGAGAAAAGATGACTCTGACTCGAGTTCCGATTCGTGGGTAGACGCTAAAGAAGTTAAACATAAAAAGCATAAAAAGAAAAGTAAAAAACACAAGTCGAAGCATAAGAAATCGAAACACAAGAAAAAAGACAAATAAATATAGGAAAATTATGATTATTTGGTCATTTTATTTATTTCATTCCTTATAAAAAATAATATGACTTCTTTTTAAAGTATGTGCCTATATTTTCAGTGCTCGTAGCATCAAGTCTTATGGTTCGGCACCTAATATTAATATCTGCAGTCTGTCAGAGTAAAATTAGGGTATTTTCACTTGTGTAAACTTAGATACATAATGCTTGATCTCAGTAATGTTCCATGCCAAATCCCATATCTGAAAGTGTCTCTAATCTATTCGTGTGTTATGGAAATTATATAGAACTACACATACCTAGTAGCTTTGTAGTGTGTGTAGAAAATGTACCCTCACTTCAAATCGACAGCTTATGTAGGTATAGGTACTCATATACCACATCTCATATATCTGCCTTCTCGTAGCCCATAGCCATAGCTTGCACATTATCTATTGTGAACAGTGTACATGTTTTGCATTTAAAAATAAATATTATGCAATATGCTATAGGTACTAACTAGTTTGATATATTATGCGGCATCAATCGTCATCATACCCGTGTAAAATTTCGATTTCAAATGTCGTTGTGCGCGGGAATTATAAACATCTGCGTTGGCGGTCATTGTCAACTATTTTTATGCAATGAAAACAAACTCATGTAGACATCTTTACAAAAATACACGTAAAATTGTGCGTAGTATATTATAATTAGGTGAAACGACGAAAACATTACACAATACAGTTACGTCGAAAGTGTAGGTGTTGAGATCATTTCAAGGTTATTTACAATGGCGGGAAACGGAGCGAGTATCCTGTATGATACGCGAAACGCTTACCGAATTATAACAATAACAATCTTCCGAATAGTAAGATATCATAATAATAAATCAAAACTAATATTTCACCAAACAACGTCTTCGATATCAGTTCCAATGAACGTTTTGTTTTGTTGATATGTGAAAAGTTCAATAATCAATATACATTGCTGCATTATCTTGAATACATTTTTAAAGGGGGTATGAAAAGTGTAATGTAATAGTATTTGCAATTAGTGTCATATGCCTCAGTTGTCAATAACATTGAAGTGTGATAGGGATGCAAAATAACTGTAATGCTGCTAAAGAAAAGGAAGAAACATAAACTGTGATTAGACAGAGCTAGACTTATTTATTTTACATACAACTGAAAGAGAAACATATAAAACAGTGTTACAGCATTAAATTTTTTCGTCACGATTGGTACGCATGCGTCATAAGGCTCTACCAGGGCTGTATTTAAAGTAAAATATAATACAAAAATCAATCTAACTACTTATTTACCATAATTATTATTCTGCGTGGATTGCTAATGTCTAAGGAATCATAATTATTAACAAAGTAATAAATGAATACTCAAAATGACTTTTACTTACATTTTCTATAATACATTTCGTTTCAATTTCAAAAACTAGAAAGTCAATACAGCTAAAGTTGAATGCAAAAAAAAAATACGTGTGGCACTCGAGGACTGCCGCGGTAAAGCTATAATTGCATAGCATCTCACCGCTGTGACGGTTGGAGTGGGGGGTGTTAGGTTTTTTCGTTACGGAATTTGATACAAGTACAAAATAATGAGAAAAAAAATATGTACTGATAATATTAATTATATTCTAATGTTCATTACGACCCTGTCAGAATACAATCAGCTGTTTGTAATGACAGTTCCCCTGACAAATACAAAATGGTTGAAAACTAAAGTTGGCAAACAAAGAAAGACAGCGTAATATCGCGTTTTATCGTGTAAAAATAATTTTATTAAGTGAAAGTTAGTTAGTTTAGTGTATATAGTGTGTTTTGTGCACAATGCTGGATTTAGAAATCATCCCAGAACGTTCCCTGGGCTGTGATGCCTGGGAGTTCGTATTAGGTGAGCTATTCACGTATGTTTTTAATTTACGTCAAGATTTTGCGTTGTATTCCGAAGGGATGCGTCTTACGCAATGATTGTTAAAAGTACGTGAGATTCAAACTTAATTTCACGTATTTATGAACATTTCGAAATGGGTATCATTGATTTTTTAATCGCTCAAGTATCACGGGTGCGTCTTTGTTTCGACTTGTTCAATGTTTATTTTTTTTTCTTACACTTGACCATGAAAACGGTCATTTGGCGTTGTTTTCATGTTTATTCAACTATTTTTTAAATGGATTAATTTTATTGTTGTCATTCCCGTTGTTCGATTATTTTTAATGAGCGTAATGAGTTCTGCATTTGAAATTATTTATTTTTTCTATATGATGCATCGTGACCTGATTATGTGTTGTTATGTAGCATGATTAATGTATGAAAATTAATTATTAACTTGACATAGTTGTGTGGAATCTCTAATTAAACTGTATTCACAGTTGTATTTATAGAATTGTGGTTTTTAAATCTAGAAGATTTTTTGAATGTTTGTTGATACTGTACAAAAAGCTTGCCATTTTCATGGTAGTAATAAATTATTATAAATTACATTTACTTTTGGTGTTAGATAGCCCATTTATCGAGGAAGGCTATAGACTATATATCATCATGCTGAGACCAGCAGGGGCAGAGCAATGCGGGTAAAACCGTGGGGCACAGCTAGTTCTATACTAAGATGCTTAGTTGGATATATACAAGTGTTTGTTATTCTTGTCAAGACTACTGCTTTGTGTATTCTCATAAAATCACTCAATCCATAGAACAAGCAGTTGTCCATAGGTTTATCTGAAAATGATACCTCTAGTTTATAGCAAGCAATAAAGTAGTTCTTAGTACTTAATAAAAAGAACACTCTGAACTTCAATAATGTATTTTTAACCTTATATGTATTATTTATTACTAGCTTTCCGCTCACGGCTTCGCCCGCGTTTTCAAAGAAAAACCTGCGTACCTCCCGTTCCCGTGGATTTCTGGGATAAAACCTAGCCTATATGTTATTCCAAGTTACCCTCTATATGTGTGCTAAATTTCATTGAAATCGGTCCAGTAGTTTATGTGTGAAAACCATACATATACATAATTACAAACCTTTCCTCTTAATAATATTAGTATAGACATGATAGATTAGCTAATAAAATGTCTAGGACATTTACTCAATAATTGATTAAAACTATTTTCTCTACATCTATTAAATAACACATTTTATCAGCATATCAAAATTGTTTTTTTTGCTATCAGTAATGCCGTCCTTGAAATATGTAAACATCTTGTAAACAATAAACTACAAGGAATAATAAATGTAATTGTTATCTTTGCTTGGAAATAACTATTTTTGTAAAATTTCCTATCACTACAATTTATTTATAACTAGCTTACCGCCCGCGGCTTCGCCCGCTTTTACTTAAACCTAATAAATTATATACTAAAACCTTCCTCTTGAATCACTCTATCTATTAAAAAAACTGCATCAAAATCCGTTGCGTAGTTTTAAAGATTTAAGCATACAAAGGGACATAGGGACAGAGAAAGCGACTTTGTTTTATACTACGTAGTGATGATAGGAACACAGTCAAGCCTCTTAAAAATATACATTGCAAATTATATTATGTGAGTGATACTATTATAGGTAAAAACACTTCAAAAAAACCTTTTAGTACTCACCTCACTACACAGCATAAAACAAAGTCGCTTTCTCTGTCCCTATGTCCCTTTGTATGCTTAAATCTTTAAAACTATGCAATGGATTTTGATGCGGTTTTTTTAAATAGATAGAATGATTCAAGGGGAAGGTTTTTGTATATTAAATTATAGACAAAACGGGCCAAGTCACGGGCAGTTATCTAGTACACTATAAAATGAAACAAAGTACTTATAAAATTTAAAGGTTCTAATCCAAAAAGCTTGGATTGTGCGTTTTTTAGATGTATGCTCTCACTGCTGAGCTAGCATCCCTCCTTAACCTTTTGAACGCCAATGACATCTATAGATGTCATGCGCAATCGTGCCCTGTGCGCCAACGACACCTATACATGCCAAGAAACAGATCATAGATAAATACAAAATAAACATATTAAACCTTTACTTTTACGTGTTTTATTTATACAGTTTATGAACTGAATCCCCAGTTATTACATAATTGTACACAGTAAACAAAATTGCCAAGTAGTTATTCAAATATTTGATGACAAAAAATAACTTAATTAATGGCTAAAAAAGCATGTTCTCTCGCGCCAATGACATGTATACGTGCCTACTAGTGATGTAGTGTAATATTCAAGTAACTTCATTAAAATTGCAGCGAAATTACTCTAATTCGCTTAATTTTTGTAATAACTACAAAAAAAATATATAAGCTTAGTCACTGAGAAAAAAGGTAAATACTACATTCTTTGGTATAATACCATATTGTCTATATTGTGGATATTGTTGATTTGAATATTTTCCTTTTCGCCAATCATGCGCATCCCTAGCACAGTATCGATATGCAATCCCTTCTGCGCCATTGACATGAATAGATGTCGGACTGGTGACGTCGTAAGCGCGTGCCGTGTTGTTAAGTGCGGAAAGTTGTAAAAATATTTTATCGAGTAGCGGGCGAGTGAGCGAGCAGTTTTCAAAATTTATTACCTAATAAGTCTAATCAGTGCCTTTATTAGAATATTCTTATGATACAAATTGTCGCTATGTCATATCAAAATATGGTAATTGACCTAAATAGGCACCTACATATAATTAGTATTTGTAATAACTCAAGTATTAAACTAAATGATTGGAAAATAAATATGTAGTTTTAATGCAATTCCCTTTATTTAAAGTTAATAGTTGTTTTGATATTTACAAATAAACACTCCACAATAATACCTATAGTTCATATAAACTTAATAAATAAACTCGATAAGTTATAATAATATACAGCTACACATCCCTAATCAGAAGCGAGAGATTATAAAAAAAAGGATGGTTGCCCGCGCCATTGGCATGTATACATGCCAATGGGGCGTAACTGATAGAGAATAGTGCTGTAACTTGCTGCAATTTTATATGTGTTTTTGTATCTCAAAAGGTTGATTTTTTTTGTTGATAGTTGCTATAAATGTGGTCTTAAGTTTTTACAGTAGGAGATGAGGTTAAATAAATATTATTTTTGTGTTATAAGCTGTTTATTCAAATATTCAGACGTGAATTATTATGTTTATCGATAACATTTTGGACTCCCTACTATTTTCAAGGTTATCTCATTGAATTTGTGGCTTGGCGTGGAGGGTACGGCGATGCGTTTTTGCTCTGGCGGTCAAAAGGTTAATTTCATTATTTCTTTACCCACAGAGTATCCCTTTACATAAAACAGGAAAGCTCCCAAATCTAATTTGAACATAGTGACTAATACAATATCCTTATTGAGTATGCTGCTATTTATTACCCTTTCTAACCAATTTACAAAAAGGAGAAAGTTCTCAATTTGGGGCCGTTCAAGTATTACGTGAGCAGATTTCTTACCATTTTTTACCCCCCCGCCCCCCAAAAGTAAGCAAAGCACTTACCCCCTCCCCCTATGCTTACGTAAACATTTTTAGTAATATGTAAATGTTTTTTTATATTGTTATTTTTAAAATAGGAAAATACATGAAAATATTAGGTTTAAGTTTTAACTGATAAACATAGAGTAAATGACAAAAAAAAAAATATAATCAGAAATAAACATAACTAACATAAAGAATATTTTCGGAACACATTAACAGTCTTCAGTCCAAACCTGAATCCATGATTCTAAGTTATCGATGACATTGACAGCGAGTGTCTACGCATATGTATTATTTGCGGGAATCCCCTAAAAAACTTAAATAAGTAACGATGACGTAATAATCATCTAGACCCCCCACCCCCCATGTCATCCAAAATAAGCAAAACAGAGACCCCCCACCCTCCCTTGGTGCTTACGTAATACTTGAACGGCCCCTTTGACTGTATTTTGTGTGTTTGTTAGCTCAGTCAGAATGTTCAACTGGGTGAACCAATTTTGACAATTTTTTTTATTTGAAATCTGGTGCCTTCCTTGTAGTCCTGTTTAAATGATTTAGTTCTGACATTTATACGGCGGTTTAGTATTTTTAAAAATAATTATTGATGACAATTGAAAACATCCATAGTTAGTACTATTAAATAGTTAACAATAAAATGTATTGTGAACATGATTAAGCTCTTTCTAAACATGGTTAATCTTTGTTGTTAATCATTAATTGCGTGTTACTTATATGACGAATATTTCTTTTATTTTTGATAAACACCAGATGGTTATGACAATAGCATTATTGTCGTAACAATCATAAGTTCATAACAATGTTGTTATTCCGGGGAATTATTTATTACGCCGCAAATTTTATCGTAATTTAATTATTTATTTTATTATTGCAATATAGTATTGTTATTGTATTTTAAGTTAAAATCTGTTCAAATAAAATTTTGTATGTAGGCTTTTTTTATTTTGCATTTATTTAATTAAAACAGTTGGGTTTCTTACAATTAATGAGAGCGCATTTGAGTGAAATATTTGAGTACCTATAATGTTAAATATACATATATTTTTTAGTAGCATTTATGATTTAACTATCGTTTTTATTTTATTATTATTATTTTTTAATTTTTATCTGTTTTCTGTTATGTCAGAATATCTCAATTCAAACAATTCCTTTTTCTCAATTACACGTAAAATAGTACAGCTATAAATACCTAACTTCATTTACCAAACAGAATTAAGATATTCATTATTTTATTAAACAGCGGTAAACTTATTTCACGGTAATACGTATATATTTAAAAATAATAATCGTGTTGACAGCTTATCCTACAATCATAAAAAATAATTATGTAATTTTAAGCCGATTCGCAGTTAATAGCCGCAATCCGCATGTCAACGCACTTTTTGCGTGTTATCATTGCTTTGTAGTCATAACAGAGCGTAGTATTTGGAGATAAGTGGACTACTAATCGTGATTTAGGATATTAGACTGTAAGTTAATGGAGAGAAGTCCATTTTGGGGTGCACGGTGGGATCATATGTTTATCGTAAGTGGTTAAGCGTGTGTTGTTTGATTATACTGCGTGTAGCCAGCCCCCCTAGTCAAGTGGCTTTCTGTTAGCGTAGCGTTCAATAGAATAGACTACGAATGTATGAGATTGACGTAACCAGTAGATACGTTTATCTACAGCCTACGTCAATCTCATACATTCGTAGTCTATTCTATTGAACGCTACGCTAACAGAAAGCCACTTGACTAGGGGGGTAGGTCCTTATATGCTCGAATTAAGATTTGTGACTGATATTTAATTTAAAAATGACTTAAAAAAGTTGGGGTCTAAATTTTTTTGTGTAGGTATGTTGGTCTTTTGGCAAGAAGTTTTGGAAGAATATTTTAATTTGCTAAAATAGATAGTAATACATATAATGAATCAATCTATAAACAAGATTCCGAAACACATTTATCATAGCAATGCAGTCGTGTTTTGTTATGTTACTAAAAAAACTGCTCGATTTTTTTTATTATTATTAATTGCTTTTTATAGTTACCTACCTATTATAATTTTTCTTAATGTTCATAACTACAAAATATTATGTTAAGCATACTACGATATCCATTATCTATTTCAAGAAATCTTAGTCTTCTTATACGTTGTTGTTTTGTAAAAAAAAATATAAGCGCTGATATCGCCAAGCTTATGTAAGATTACAATTTCTAAGAAAAAGTATGAAGTAGATAAAACGTTTTTGTACAGAAAATATTATTTTGATGACATTGTTATGAAAACCTATTGTGGATTAAATTTTTTAAACTTTATTTCTTGATAATTAAGAGCTTCTAAATTGGAACACTTCTCGTTAATTGGTAAAGAGCTTTTGCAGTATGCTCTACTATGCAAAAAATATAAAAGTTTTGACGAATAGGCTTTAGAAGTCTATGCAGAAAAAAGACTAAATTTCTATAATGCTTTTCAATCCGAAATATTTTATAATTTCTGCATTTTAGACAACATCTTGAAGAAGTCCTAAAATCCTACATGGAGACAAAAGACCTTCCTATAAAATACCCTATAAACTGTTTGGAAAAATATCTTCCATTTGCCAAATTATTTGTATATTTTACCTATAAACATTTAGTTACACGTGTGACCCTTCATCGTAACCCCATGGGGTCACAATATAAAAAAAAAAAAACTCATTTATAAAGTAAAAACAGGTAAAGCAGTAAATACGTCAATTTAGTTATGGATGGGTTTCGTGTTATGGCCACATCAAGAACTTTACGAGTCTAGGGATTTACGTTGTGGCAACAAAAGCATCTGTAATATTAAATATCGTCGTAACGAAAATTACTTTATAAGGACAAAGGGTGAATATATTATGCTTGAGCATTGGTAGCTGCAACAAATTGGCTTTTGGGAACAATCTCAATGCTGTAGTCGTAGACAATAGATGGCAGTAATGGTGAACCCCTAAAAAGTTTCCTGAATAAACTTCTTCTATGGTTATTGGAGAACTGAATATATTATAATTAGCATTAGCATATCGACATTGACAACCTAAATCTAAAAATAGATCCAAAACAACTTCTCTAATATAATATTAAACTGTATCAACTATGACCAAAATCCACGATCTAATAATGCTACCAGTGGTGCTCAAACTTTTACACTACGAAGTTAAGTTTTGCATTAAAAAACAATTCTTCACACTTAAACTTCAAATAGACTATCATATGAATAACCCAGCCGTTAAATGCATGAATCTATTTTTAAATGTCTACTGAGTCACCAAAGACAGTATTAACAGTTGGATCGATTCGTGAGTAGCATAAGGCATATGTAGGTCATATTCAAAGCCTATGGCATGAAAAGTACCTCATTCACATTTAGGGCTTGCAAGGACTTTAAAATTCAATAAATTAAATAGATTTGAACAATCACCCTGTTGCTTCGGAATTTTCCAGAACCATAATGGCTATGTTTTTAAATAAATTATAACGTTAAGCGCATTATGCTGAATACCCAATTCAACATTCAGTATGAAGACCGGTCTAAATTGAAATAAAGCCTGAGGCATTCCAGTTTGAAAGGAAAAAGATCAGAAAAGTTCAGACTCGTCTGAACTTGTAGCATTTATAAGCAGAGCAGAGTTTGTTTAGCCTCCAACGCGAACGTGCTTCATTTTTTCTATAACTAATGAAATCGCTTTAAACTGCTAACCATACACGATCAAATAGATATGCAACAAAGGGCTCGACAAAAGATGTAACGGTGCGATATATGAATATAATAGTGTAGTACTTAACCCGTTTGCTTTAATATTAGTCACTGTTTTGTAACTGCTTTGTTCATCTCAATGACCCTTTTCAGTATTAAGGTCAGAGATTTCAATCCTTTCTTATTGTGCAGCGGTTAAATTATCTTGAATTGAAATATTTTTTGTTTTTAATTCAAAAGCTATAATATGTACATTTATTCTGATTTTTATTCGTAGAGGACGGAAAATAATGGAAAACAGATACATTTACTTGATGTTCAATGATGCACAGTGTATAAACCACAGTATTACAATATTATTTCCTACAGTAAGGAATCGCCTTTGATGTCGCGCGATGCCGCCGCCAGCGTAGGTACTTACGCTGCCACACGAAAATACGCTAGGGTTGCAACAAATGGGAAATATAACAATTTTGATTATTAATATTATGATGAAATCATTTATTCATATGTACATTCAAAATAATTGCGATTATTAAATCTGATGTAATTATTTGTTCATAAATATATAATTACAGATATTACACTGCTAAATATTATTTACGTGGACACTTTATTTTTGGATGTTCTTAATTGTATATTATACCATTTAACTAAGTAATGCATTCGCATTGGGATGTACAATCTGATTAGAAAATAATGAGGACAACATATACATAGCTTTGATTTTAATTCAACAGATACAATTAATACAGTCTTTCTGAAATATTGTTTCCTTCTGGGATTTCAATGTAGCAGGAACAGTTTGTGCGCGCCATAATAGAATATGTAAGTACCTATGTATAATAAAATTATTACAGAAAAAATACGACTGTGTCGTCCTTTCGCGATAGTTAATGCAAACTCAGCGTGATTGCATTAAGCGGCCCGCGTCGCCCGACCCCCCGCCAGTTCCCCTCCGTTTCTCTGCACAAGTACATTCGTCGCCATACTGTAGGATGGTAATACTGTGGTATAAACTGTGGTAACTATATGAATTAATGTCATGAAAATAATAATTAATAATTATTGATATTGAATTAACAAAATGTGTACTTCTTTTTTTTCATAATAGGACTAAAATTTAGTAATTTAATGTTTTATAGATAATAATTCGTAGTATGTACATAATGTAAGTAGTAACATAAGTTCGATTCGGGTCGAACTGGGCAAGGGGTCATTACTCAACAGCATTTCGATGCAACGGTAAATTTTTTCTCGACATAATAATAAGCATAGGTCATGTACGGTACAAATTAAATTTATAAGTGCATCGTTTTTATTTGATCATTGTGAGATTTGTTTTTTTTTTCGGCATTTTATACACAATCAGTGCATAATATACAGGTATATTAGTAGCACAATAATTTATTTTTTATCCCTTAACGAAGCAATCCAACAAGAACATTATTTACATTATTTAATAATTATAATTAATATAGGTATAAAGAATGTAAATGTTTATATGTAAAAACTCGGCACGAGTAACATTAAATAAGTAATTTTGTTAAGCATGTTTTTAATGTACAAATACGAGCCCATGAAAACTTGAGTATTCATAAATATAGCATTTATGTCGTTAACATTTATATCGAGGGATACCTTAACAATTTTTATTTAAATTATAACTGAGTTACGTATAATTTGTTGATACGAAAAAGTATTATATGTGCATATTGCATAGATATAATTTGAAATTGATATTTTTGGTTTTATGGCATTCAAATGCTTTTGCTTTATAAATAGAAATTTATAAAGAATAGAAAAAATGCGATCACGGGGCGGGACCGGAATGGCGCGAAAGGATGCGGGTTCATGTCCCGCCTCGTGATATAATTTTTTCTACTTAAGTGAAAAAATATAATTATATACATATATTATATTATTTACTCTCAAGGCACTAAAGAAGTTTCACTTCAAAGATAATTTAGTTTGTCTGGCTACAACTAGTGTTAAAAAAGAACTTTTAGCGACAATGAGATTCGAACTAAATGCAGCCTTGTGATACTTAGTATCAATGATCGTAAAAATAATAGCTTCAGTACTAGTTGATTGTAAAAGTAATTTAACAGTGTGCAGTAAAAGATACAGCCAACAAAATTGTGTGCATTAAACACATTGAGTTTCTATGTAAATAATACCAGGCTATCTTTAACCATACTCAGAATTTTAATATAAAAACTAAAAAGAAATGATTATTTCATAAACAAGAAAAAAAATGTTTTAACTGACATTCCCAAAACGAAGAAAGATCCCCTATTCCTAGATCGTAGAATATGTTTTTTTTATGAATAGATAATACATAAGAAACAAAATAAAAAAAAAAATATGTGCGTGTACTAGTGTACACACGTAAGGAGTGAAACAAAAAAATAATTTTCAAAAAATAATTTACTATATGCAACTTTACAGAAATACATTTATTACGTCGAATCACGCGTGGTAGGGATAAGAAAAAGATGGCGCGTAACGGAAAAATGTCACGCGTACGAAAAAATGTTACACTAAATTTTTTTTTTCAATAAAGAAGTTTCACTTCAAAAAAACAATTTAATCACATCAGACTATTATACATCTGCTTAGTTAAAGTATATAATTAAATTAATAAAGTAGGTATAGTTATATTGTTACATAGTTTTAGTCGATTATATCCAGCCATTAACAACAAATTATACAATTATCTCAATAATTATTGTAACTCTTAATTGTTTCAGGAATGCATTTCTCTCAAGCCGTTGCGATTATTCAGAGTCAAGTGGGCACAATCAGAGGAGTCCAAGTACTTTATAGCGATCAGGTGAGATATAACACATTTAGAGATAAACTACGATAACATGGCGCGCCCCTCCAAATTACTGTTTCAATGTGTGTAGTGACATCCTTACGAAGGAGTTTGTATGTAGTTGTACGTATTCGTCTTTAGTACTTTACGTCCAGATTTGTTGGTCAACTAATCATAAGTTGCCGAGCGCCCAAGACAACGCACGTGTCGTTTTCATAGAATACGTCAGTGCAGCGCCATTACTAATAATAATGAGCGATTAGAGCGTGACTAGTCGAGCAACAAATCCGTGGATTTGTTTTTGTTTGACGGCCGTCTCATTACGCACACATGCGTTGTGAATCTTGGTGGTGCATTGTAAATACTTTCACAAATACTTTCAAACGTTTTGAATTTTGGATGCCATGTTATCGTAGTTTATCTCTACATATCTAATATAGTCATTAGTATATTGATGGAGTGTTATGTACTTGGGTTGTAGATAATACATCTTAGAGTATGTATTAGCAAGAGAATACATAATGACAAAGTTTTAGTTTTTTGAAATAATTTTGAAATGAAATATGTTAAAATAGATAACACGGAATAAATAATAAAATCTTTATTTTGACAAAATATTATACCTTACAAAACTATGTACACTGACTCTTAAACTAGAAGAGCTCTGTATCTTAAGAATATAGAGAATATAGATGATTTTATAAACTGCATCGTAAAACTATTGATGAATTTCGAACTAACATTAGAAATAGGTGGACACCATTTTCAGTCTTTATTATCTTTTTCTGTGTGTCGTTTGCAATGAAAAAAACATTAAACACACAATTTTTTTTTCATTGTATACGACTACGCCCGCGCCATCTAGTACTAAAACTAAGTAATACACATTCTAAGCTATTAAATAATACTGTAGAAGTAGTAAATTCTATGTTTATTTCCATAGACAAAATAAAAAACAATTTAGTGTTAAGTAAAAGATTTATTAAATAATATAATAATACTTATTTCTCTTTCAGAATCCGCTCGCAGTAGATTTAGTTATCAACATGCCTCAGGACGGCATACGGTTAATATTCGACCCGGTGGCCCAACGGCTGAAGATTATAGAAATATATAATATGAAATTAGTTAAACTTAGGTATAGGTGAGTATCTGTTCATTTACCTACCAATTACCATGATACATAATAGAATTATAAAGCCGGCTATGCACACACCTGCCGCAGGGGCAATCTTGGCGCGGCGGTCGGAGCAATTTCAGCTGTTCTCTAAATTGCCCCTGCTTGCCTATACACATCACTATTAAGGAGGCAATTATGGGTGAAATCCCAGTATTGCCCCTGCGGCAGGTAGGTGGATAGCCGGCTTATTATATAGTTTCTTGACGGCTCTTCCCTGTAGAAATTGCTTTCCGAACCGGTGCAGTGGTAAAAAAAAGACATAGCAAATAGTAATACATACATATATATAGTAGTACATAATATTATGTTATGACAATTAAGTGACAATTAACGAGCGCTTCTAGAAGAAGTCTTCTTCTTTGTTTATGGCCCTACCCAATAAAGGGATTTTGCCAAAGAAGAAGTTTAATAAAAGAAAATAAAGAGTGACTTGACAGCTCAATATCTATATTAATACTAAAGAAAAACGGCTCTTTATTTACTTAGATTGTTTGTAATTAATACACTACATGATATAATAGCACTAGTTTACTTCATAAATAGGTAATCAAGCCTGTCACTACAAAATTCAGTATTTCCTTAAAATCGAACCCAGCACCTTCGTCTTATATGCCAGTACCAAAAATTGCACCAATGAAGATCAGGGACCGTATTATGACCTCTTATTTCCAGACAGTTTACACCGTGAATTGCGGCCCCTGACCAACGATATCATTGCAAATCATTTAACATAGTAACTGTACATAATATCTGTTTTACTATGGGCAAAAAACAACTAATGCAAGATCTCGTGAGTCATAACGGCATGACCTTTAACGGCGAATGAAAGTAATCAATTGCAAGTGTTATATTATATTTTTTGCAATAATAACATTGCGTAACTTTGGTTTTTATCATCTTTGCGTGGAGTTGGGATGTAGGATGTTTATATTTTTCAATTGGATCATGTTAACGGTTATATTCTAGATTTGTTTGGTGACGTAATGTCTAATCATGCAAGGTTTAATAGTGTGCATGATTTAATCGTTGTGGTTTTTTTTTTTCATTTAAATCCAATACTGTAAATAAAAAATACATTTAAGGTGTATAAAAAAAAGACTCTTTGATTACAATTTACAATCTTCAGTTCTGGAAGATGCTTTTAGGGTTCTGTACTTCAGAAGAAAAAAACCCTTTTATGATCATTCTTCCCATTCGTATGTTCAACTACCTACCTATAAGGCAGTTTTTACAGACATTACAATAAAGATAATTATAATATAAAAATTTTTGGATTTTTTTTTCTGTTTTTTGCTATTTTTTGTACCTTTACCTTATAAAACTGTGCCCCACAATATTTTAACATCTTGTATTTCACTTTTCCAGCGGCTTGTGCTTCAACTCGCCGGAGATAACGCCGTCCATCGAGCAGGTGGAGCACTGCTTCGGCGCGACCCACCCGGGCCTTTACGACAGCCAGCGGCACCTGTTCGCACTCAACTTCAGGGGGCTCACGTTCTACTTCCCCGTTGATAGCAAATTTGAGGTTGGTTTTTCTAGGGCAGATCATGAAGAGGAAGGAGTATTGCCTTGTTTTTAATTTTACGCCTATAGTACACTTAGAAATTGATTTTATTAGACTGTTTATTTGTAATGTCTCTCTGTAGCCTCCTAAATATATCCAGATATTAAAATAATGTCATAAAACCGCTCCGTTGTAACATAAAAGAAGGACAAACAAACAAACACTTACATAATCGTAAGTCGGAGTAGTAAGGATTACTGATTAGCCGTTATTCCCATGGAAATGTGATGTCTCACCGCCTGTCGTTACTCTCTCGGAAGATTAAAATATAAGTTTTTAAAATTTTACGATGACGTCAATACCACGCAACCCAAAACTAAAATAGATGACGATAAGCTGGTAACAATTAAAAAAACAAATAAGTATATATTTTAAAGTCACTTTTTTCTTCATTTTCAGCCTGGATACGCGCACGGTTTGGGTTCACTACAATTCCCAAATGGAGGTTCACCAGTCGTGTCAAGAACAACCATTTATTACGGATCACAGCATCAGGTAATTTATTAATTTCAAACACATTCAAAATTTCTTAAAACTAGGTTTATTGGTCGAATTTTCTGAAAAAATTAAGGGAATATAACATTTTCAATATAAATACATTAATACAACATTTTTAAAAGCTACAAGTACAAAAAAAAAAATGACGGACACGATGAACACAGAAACAACAAATAATAGTAAAAAAAGTGTTCGGTGTCACGTGCCACAAAATTTGTGTTTTAAATTATAGAGTAGCATTCAGCCCGCGGCTTTGCCCGCTCTAGCTTTAACTTAAAAATTGCATACTTATTACTTAAACCTTCGTCGAGAACCACACGATCGATAAAAAAAGATGTGGCAGAATATAATACGTAGTTTTAAAGATTATGGGCCGATTTTTCAATCCATGGTTAAAACTTATCCGCCCAATAAAGTATTACACGATAATATTAAAATGTCACCCGTAAACTGTCAAAGACGGGCAAAGAATACATTTTTGAAATGGTAGTTTAATACGTTATTCGACGAATAAATATTAACCAAGGATTGAAAAATCTGCCCTTAAGCAAATACAAGCCATAAATAAATCGACAATCGGAAGCGACTTTGTTTTATAATATGTTAGTCATATTCATATAGACATATGTTTATATTAATACCAATAAAACGATGAAAGTCCATATCCAATATCACAAACTACTGATTAAATACTGGATTATAAGTTTATCAAATGAAATCTTCATATAATACTAATTAATTAAATACATAAGACAGTCATGTGTCATCAGATAAAAACGCAATAGAAATATAAACACTTGAGTCATTAAATTATAATAAAACTAGCGGTCCGCCCCGGTTTCGCCCGTGGTACATATTTACGTTTTCCGGGATAAAATATAGCCTATTAACGGAACAGTTTCAAATCGGTCCAGTAGTTTTTGAGCCTTTAAATACTTCTATGTATATCTACCTCTATACTTGATATTATAAAGAGGAAAAGTTTGTATGTATGTATGTATGGTTTTCACACATAAACTACTGGACCGATTTTGATGAAATTTGGCACAGATAATCTTTAGACCCTGAGAAAGAACATAGGCTACCTTTTATTGCGAAATATGTACCATGGGTGAAGCCGGGGCGGACCGCTAGTTCAATACAAAAATACAAAGGTTTCCTCTTTATAGTATTAGTATAGATAATCAGTGCTAGTCCATGACTCTATCAGCTGTTATAATAATGTAATATCTATTCATTTCATTTTGTTGCACATTATTGAGAATGTATCGTCGTTAATATATGATACAAATTTAATGAATTTTAAAATATGTTACACAAAACGGTTGTGTGTATTCCATAGAAATCTAAATAACAAGACACTAGAAGTCGTAAGCGTGCGTGACCTTGTCGCCACTCAGGTGATTTGCACATCACCAGTGCATTCGTCACTGTTCAGTTGCTCTGGAGATGTATGAGTGTATACATGGTGTGTTTCAGCAATTCCCATTGCGGATATTCTTCCACAAGTTGTAATTATACTTATAAAGGAATAATATTTCATCGGAAAATATTTTTTTTTAGAAATAATGCCGTTTTTCCTTAAAATTATAGAATATTTACAAGTATTACGAGTGTCACCATAGTAATCGAAATAACAATGAATGACACAGTCGACCATTCTTATTATCACGTTTGTTCGTATTGGACCAAAAAGTCTCATATACTTAGGGATGTTATTCTAAAATAAACCGTAAATTCGTGCGTTAGGATACATATTCAAAAGCTTAATTTAATAGATAAGTTAGTTTTCACTAAAATCAAGCTGTCCAATAAAAGGCATAGTTTACTTGTGTGTACTGTTTAGCTTTCGGTTTGAATGTGTTGATTTTGGCGACAGCGGTTTTCATACGAATTATGACATTACAGCACTTCTATGTGTCTTGTTATTTAGATTTCTATGGTGTATTCAGTAAAAAAGTTAATAACAAAATCTCTTAATTTTACTACTAAATAAATACAGTACCGTTTTTTTAATAATGATACAATGTACATTAAATTTAGTAATAACTAGTAACATTTTACACTTAAAATCAGGTACACTTACACCTATTTTGTGTCAAAGTGTTGTGTTATAACACTTATAACACTATTAGACTATTTTGGTGACACTTTGAGGTACTTAGAGCGTATACGCACTATGCGGGTAGCCGCATTGCGGGTAGCCGTCCGGCTGACCGCAAGCACAATTATGTACGTAATATTCATTTCTATGCGCACTGCGATGCGGCTACCGCAGACCGCAAAGTGCGTATACGCTCTAATAGTTGTGTTGTAGGAGTACTTTTACGTAAATATCTATGGTTTTATAACAGTATTTTTAATCTCTTGTGTATTTTACCTATTTCAGTTGACAAGATCAAGTAACGGCGGTCGCTGTTCAGCACCACTAGCCGACTTACCTCTATCGTGTTACCGGCACCAGTTGCACTTGCGTCGTTGTGACGTGCTGCGTACAGCGACCAGCACGCTTGGCCTCCGCTTGCATATATACACTGAAGGTAGGTAAGGGGTCAGGTTATAGTGGACGTTATTTTTATCAAGGCAAGTGAAGGAATTGGTCTATTGTGTACCGTCATTAGTTACACATGCGTTGTTGTGACGTGCTTACAGCGACCAGCACGCTTGGCCTCCGCTTGCACTTTTACACTGAAGGTGATTGTTAGGATATAGTGTATGAAATGTTTGAAGTGCCTTAGGGATGCAATGGGTTGAGGATTGAGGCAAAATATCTGTATTGATTTTATATTTTAATTTTTTTTGAACACATAGACATTTAAAAATAAGCAACGGCAATGACATACAAATAGGACAATTATTTTTAATACCTACATATGGATAATATCACATTTCTTCGAGAAATATTTATTATGCTACTTATTCATTTATTTATTTATTTATTTATTAGAAATACCAACGTTTTTTTTACATTGTTCTAAATGTAACAAACAATTATAGGTATTCACAACATGCAAATATACATTCATTGATTTGGGACTTCATCTCATATTCAACAACAAAATGTCTCATATATGCTATAACCCACTCTACTTGCAGGCACCCGCGCGGGCGAAGCACCCGCAGCCCGGCGGCGCGTAGTACGCTTCGGGGACAGTTGCCAAGCCGTCTCCAGAGCCCTAGCGGCCCCCGCACGCCTGTACTATAAGGCAGATGATAAGATGCGTATCCACCGACCGACCGCCCGCCGTCGCCCACCACCCGCATCAGACTACTTCTTCAACTATTTTACCTTGGGACTGGTGAGTTGAAATAAATAAAGAAAATATATATTTACTAGCTGTTGCCCGCAGCTTCGCCTGCGTGGAAAAGATAAATTTTCATCGTACTTTCATCCCCTATTTTATCCCTTTAGGGTATGAATTTTCTAAAATCCTTTCTTAGGGGACGCCTACGTTATGACATCTACCTGAATGCCAAATTTCAGCCCGATACGTCCAGTGGTTTGGGCTGTGCGTTGATAGATCACTATATCAGTCACCTTTGAGTTTTATATATATATATATAGATTTAACTTAACAAAAAAAAATGAAAACATTTAAAAATTAAATAAATATGTAATAAATGAGTAATAAGAGAAATAATAAATGGAACCAAACGAGGCAGCCATTTTAAGGTAAACTCGACACGCACGCGCTTGTCGAGTTTACTGAGAATACAAAAACTCGTACACGCAACTTTGTACACGCATACATATACACAAACTGCTACAAGTGTACATTAGACATACATATACCTATAAACACGCACGCACACAAAATTAAATACTCTTTTACTAATTTGTATACACAAATCGTCAATTGTTTGGCATGCAAATATTAACAAAACTAAAGCGTCTTATTCACGGTCCATCCCCGACGTACGTCGGCTCAAGGCCGCGGTGCTGGATGTATCCTACTGACGATCGTGCGCGCATCAAGCATGGCTAGGGTTGCCAACTTTTATTTGAAGAAATAGAGTATATCTAATTTTAAAGGAGGTAAATAAAGAGTAAATAAATATTTTAAAGTGAAACTTTTATTACATTGTCTCAAACTTATTGGTCTGTGTAGCGCATGTCGCGTGACGGTCGGCTGCCGAGTAGGTATAAAGCAGTGTTCGGAGTCATTAACGTACAAATACGATTATTTTGTGCCTAAGTTTCACTTTTACCGTGGTTTCATAAAACCACACATTTTATTAAAAATGTATTTTTATGTACTTCACACGCCACTTCACATTCATGACCGAAAAGACTCTTTCAGTAAATGATGAAGTGGCGGGAACAGAGAGTATATAGCTAATCATTTTTTTAAACAAACAAATTCGTCAAGACATTTTTTTAAAATAAATTGCCATTTTTCTGCAGTGGACTTTTGCATAAAATCTGTGTTATTCAACAATTCGCCTTGGAGTTCTTTTAAAATAATAACTTCTGAATATAAACTGTCCATGTGTACTAGGTTGATCCAAAAGTAATTATTATAATTGGGTATTTCCTGTGTACATAAAAATATAAAATAACTGTTTCTTGCTTGCTCATGCTTCTACTCACTAAGTTATCACAAAAAAATCATACCAATAGGCCACGTTTCCAAGGATTTACATTAATTTCTGTTGGCAACACTGATCTGCTGTACGTCCGCGCTATTCACTGTCCATCTGCACGACGTTCGCGGTGGTGGGGGTGCTTGCTGGATGAAAAATTGGTCGTGCACATCCAGCAAGATAATAATAATAATTATTGACGTACGTCAACACTATTCACTGTCGTTTTGCGTCGTGCATCGTGTATGACCTTGGCTGGACGTACGTCAAGATGGACCGTGAATAAGACGCTTCATGTATATCTTCCAGGACGTGCTATTCGATGCGCGCACACATCAAGTGAAAAAGTTCGTGTTACACACAAACTATCCGGGACACTATAACTTCAATATGTACCACCGTTGCGAGTTTGAACTCAACGTGCAACCGGATAAGTGAGTAAAATTTTAATTATAATATGTACGGTATGAAATAACATTTGCTTTTGAATTTATTAATAACAAATGTCATAGGCTTTTTTTTGTTTTGTATGACATTTGTTTTTTTTTTTGGGATACATTGATATCCTTATCTTTCAAATCAATACGTTATTTGTCATGTGGCAAAAAGATGAGAGACAAAGTTAGTGTGCAACATTGTGTATGACACTGACTATTATAATAAATATCACTAACACTATTAAATTTTTCGCTTCGCGTTGAAAAATGGAAAAGTAAGTGAATAAAGCTAACTTTTCCATTTTTCAACACTAGGTCAATGACCGTTTGAATTCATTAACTTTATGTTTCTATCCTAAATACCACTATTCCAAAACAGATGCGAATCAAACACACTAGTAGAATCCCGCGGCGCTGTGTGCATAACCGCGTATAGCAAGTGGGAGAGTGTGTCCCGAGCTCTACGTGTGTGCGAACGGCCCGTAGTTCTAAATCGGGCGTCTTCGACCAACACGACCAACCCGTTCGGATCCACCTTCTGCTACGGGTACCAGGACATCATATTCGAGGTACTAGGATATTAGGAAATTACTATTTATTATGTACTATCCACTCGCGGCTTCGCCCGCGCAATCAAAGAAAAACCCGCATAGTTCCCGTCCCCGTGAAATTTCCGGTCCTATCCTATGTCCTTTCTCGGGTATCAAAATATCTCTATACCAAATTTCATGCAAATTGGTTCAGTAGTTTAGGCGTGATTGAGTAACAGACAGACAGACAGAGTTACTTTCGCATTTATAATATTAGTATGGATTATTATGTATTTATTATGAAATTACTATGTATTACTAGGAAAATGATATTCGGCGACTTTTGGACAGTTTTAGTAGGAATATTGGTAAGTCTGGGCAATAGTACTCTGTGTGCATGTGTCGTCGTGTCTCCAGCAACCAAACTATTGAGTATTGATAATATGAGAGTCATTTATTTATTTATTTATTTTGACGATAGAACACTTCTACGAAGTCCGGTTTTATTTATTTATAATACAATTCATTATAAATAAACTTAGACTGCCGCAAACTCAAATCTCTTTACAGATTTACCGCGCGCCAGCGCCGTCGACATAGAAAACAAAGATTCGATAATTATTAACATTGACAATAATACATATTAGTTATTACATACATACATTCATAATTCATTTACAAAACTAACAAAAACATCCCGCAACATCTAAGTACATCTTTTATTTAATTATCCTAAGAAATTAACATCGTGGGTAGAAATAAAAATAATTTGGAAAATCCAAAAGTGCACGCCTCATAATTTTTTTTAAATAAATATTTATTAATTATTATTTTTGTTTATTTAATAACAATTAAACCACATCGAATCAGACCCTGAAAAATGAAAGGGTTCTATTCCTGAGCATACTCAAGCGTAAGAGAAAAAAAAAGACTCGATTAGTAAAGTATTTCGGCCGCTATCGTGTTAACAAGAAAAAGGATCCGCACATACAGACACACGGACGTCCAAGACAGAACTTTTTTAAACTGTTTTTTAACTAGTTTAAATAACAAAAATGACATCAAAAATATCATGAACGTTAAAAATAGTGTTTTTTCTTAATATGTGTGTGTATGTATTATCTTGCAAGTGCAATGTATGATAACATAAAGACATTTTAAGTTTGAAAAATCAGATGTTTTGCGCGAAGTGACAGTAGTACCCACCTCAACGCTTCGCTTATGAGGCGTGCAATAATCTACATCTTATCGCAACCGCGGACTGCACCCACAGGGTGTTTATTTTTCGTTTACAGCATTAATTAATCGAATGTCATTTTTTACACAATTATATGCCAGTAGATAGTTTGAATGAATAATTGTTTAAATTTGAGAATATTCTCAAGCATTTGTATGTTCGGTCGCATTAGAAAGAAAGAAACATTTATCAATATAAAATTATATTGTTTTACAGGTGATGTCGAACAACTACATAGCGTCGATAACTCTGTACCAGCCAGAGGGAACCCGACCCCAGTACGCGGTCAGCTCTATCGCGTGACACGATAAGGTGATTATTATTATATTATGTCCTTGTTGTATAATAACTTAAAAAAAATAACGTCTAATTGTCAGAAATAGACCGGACCGGAGGCTTTTAAATAAAAAAATCATCATCAAAATCGATTACGATTCCTTAAAAGTTTTCAGGTAATAAACCCCGAAAAAATACAGTCTAATTCAGAACCTCCTTTTGTTTTGAAGTAGATTGATAAACAACGTTCTTTATTTATTATTAGATAATTGAGGTAGTAATTGTGTGCCTAATATACCATATTTTTGCTAATTCCGAGAATATTATTATTTAAGTATGATTAAAAAAATATGTGTTTGATGTAATCAAATAAAAAACCATTTCTTTTGCTAATTCAGTTTATTTTTCACAGGTTAAACAGATAAATGGTAAAAAATACAAATCCTGAATGCCAGTTTGACAGTCAACAAGTGACACGACAGCGTTGCTACTTCAAAAAAACAATTCCATCGAACTTCTGGCAACAACAATACATATCCCCGAACTAAACCAACCTAAGAGGAAACAGTATTTAACAAAAAAATGTGATAAAAACTGTGAAAAAAAAAACTACAAAAAAAAAGTGAGTGACCGATCTCAAATAGTGTGGAAGTTTATTTAAAACGTTAGCAAAAATTGACAGTTATATAAGTTTATTTTTTAATCAAGTGACGGACGATGGTATAGAAATTTCTGGATATTTTAGTCAATTGTGTTCTCTTTTGAAATTGACGAGTTTCCAAAGTATAAATAGACTGTTGTAAATATCGGAAAATATTATGATAATTATTATATTGTAAATTGACGTATTTTTTCTAAAAATAAAACCCAGATCGAGTATGTCGGTGTAACTATTGTGAAAAAAAATGTGCAAAAAAATATTTTCTATGCACCACAATAATGTGTTTATAGCTATAGATTATAATTTAAAATAAATTCATAGATAAAAATTCTTGTCTTTTCAACTCTCCAATCATTGGAATAAAAAAATTAGGGATGTAACGATACATGATTTTGCCGATACGATACCGATACCGATATTTGTAGTAATGTATCGGCGATACCGATACCGATACCGATATCGATGGCTTGGTAGAAAGATAAATAGTGTATTATACCAACAATTAACAGAGATTCAACTGTTAATCGTATTCTTTTAAATAAAAATGTCAAATCAAAAAAACAACAAAACCATTTATTTTAGTATTATTATTTTACAAAGTCAGTTAAACTTTAAGTAATACACATACAATCAGTACCTAATAAAAGTTTACTATTGGTAGAGTTTTTTCAGAAAACAAAGTGCGCACGCGCGGGCGGCCTCCCGCATCGTTCATTGGGCGCGGTTTTTTGAATTGTTTGATATCGGTATCGGTTGTTTTATTATCGGCGATACCGATATATCGGCTTGCCGATTATATCGGCCGATATATCGGTATCGGTATCGGTATCGTTACATCCCTAAAAAAAATCATCAAATCATTTTTTAATTATATTTTTTACATTATGGTGCATGTATATTTTTAAGAATAATTGTCTATGAATATATTTAACTTTTTTATTGTAAGTATCATTTATAATTAATTAATGGTTTTGCTATTCGATTTTTTCACAATTTTATATTATTAATGAAATCGAAGAGCCGAGTTTGCTTAAAATAAATAAATTAATTAAAATAAATATCTACTTATTCGTTCGCTATGCGCAATCTCGTATGTATGTTTGTGTGTATGTTCCGCTTATGTGCTATTGTCACAAATAATCGTAGTTTATTTTCTTTTATTATTAAAATTTAAAGCTTTTCACAGCTTCGTGCACGACGTTATATAATATGCGATATTTTTTGGGGTATTTGACCTTTATTTTGACCTTTTGGGTGTATTCTTTCCTAAAAAATAAACTTCAAAGGAACCGTAAAAATCTTTAAATTAGGGATGTAACGATACATGATTTTGCCGATACGATACCGATACCGATATTTGTAGTAATGTATCGGCGATACCGATACCGATACCGATATCGATGGCTTGGTAGAAAAATAAATAGTGAACTATGCATAAAAAGTTACTAACATTTAACAGAGACTCAACTGTCAGTCGTATTCTTTTAAATAAAAATGACAAATCAAAAAACAACAAAACCATTTATTTTAGTATTATTATTTTACAAAGTCAGTTAAACTTTCAGTAATACACATACAATCAGTACCTAATAAAAGTTTACTATTCAGAAAACAAAGTGCGCACGCGCGGGCGGCCTCCCGCATCGTTCATTGGGCGCGGTTTTTTGAATTGTTTGATATCGGTATCGGTTGTTTTATTATCGGCGATACCGATATATCGGCTTGCCGATTTTATCGGCCGATATATCGGTATCGGTATCGGTATTGTTACATCCCTACTTTAAATGCTTTTGTGTTTTTGGAATAACATCAAAATTAAAAAAAAAATATTGGCATCAAACTAAGTTTTTAAATTATTAAGTATTACTGGAACGTTTATCAAACTATTTCATTTCTTAGTGGTTTTAGTCGCCAAAGATATGATAAAATGATACGCACAGATGATAAACGTACAGTTTTTTTTTTATTGAACACAATATTCATATAATCATAAAATAGTTTTTTTTATGTCATATTTTTAGTCAATGGTACATAAAAATACTTTACCCAAAAATTAACCTAACGCTGTATAAACTGTATAAGTTTGAAACTATCTCAAAAGAAAAATCGGTCAAGTGCGAGTCGGACTCGGAAAGGGCTCCCTACAAATTAGAAAAAGGAGAAATTGCAGAAAATTTAGTCACCCATCAATTATTGATGTTTTAATAATAGGGTTTTTTATCCTTTGTATACGGTGTAGCGACACCTCGCTCTGAATCGCGCAAGCGAAATGTTTTCGCTACAGAGCTATATATACAACTTTCCGACATCATCCATCGGGGCCTTCACGGTCGGCCAGTCGAGTAGACTGGTCGAGGATCCTCCCTTTTTCGATGGAGGAATTCCACCTTCCTTCCTCCACATACGGGACCCTAAAACGTTATCGTTGTATCTCAATAAATATATAATTCATGAATGTTTCGTTTACGCAATAATTATCGTCGTGTACGAAAGCTAATTTAATTAATTATAATCTTAATCCTTTTATTGATGAGCATTGAAATTCGAATGATTTCCTTGTTTTTGTATCTATGACGATAGCATCCTTATCAAAAATTTCGAATAATAAGGAAAATATGGCCAGTTTTCAAACTGTTAAGACGGCTACTCACATACCTGCCGCAGGGGCAATATTGGATTTGCACCATTGTTTGGCTCCTTAATAGTGATGCGTATAGGCAAGCAGGCGCAATTAAGAGAGCAAATTAAATTGCTCCGACCGCCGTGCAACCGAGATTGTTCCAATATTGCCCCTGCTGCAGGTAGGTGAGTAGCCAGTTTTAGAATGCATGGGAGTTTTAAAAAAAGTTAGATTGTATTCTAAAATAAGACATTTCTCATATATTTATAACATTTCTGAGGTGATATGGTGCAAGTGAAAACGCATGTTAAAGATTTCAATAAAAGAGCTTATAGGCTACAAGGCTTAACAGGCGGGAAGGTTGTGATAATTCATTTTGTTTTAGGACAATATAGTTCCGTAATGGCAATAATGTTAGGTTGATCCTGAATGATTGATCCTGAGACAATAAAACGTCTGCTCTGTCTTAATTCGAACATAATCAATTATTTTTAATATAATTTCAACGCTACATATTATTTATGTTTGCACAAGTATTGCGTGATTGTTAGTGTAAGTGGCTGTGGTGCCATACAAAAAAAAAGGAAAAAATTGACAAATAATCTCGGAGCAATTAACAAGCCTGGAGAAGTAACAATTAATTGAACGTTTCTTATATAGTGGCTCTCTTTTATTCAATACCCTAATTAATGCGATAGAAAGAGACAACACACTGTTATCTGCTTGGCATTCAAATCCACATGTAGCCACTTTTTGTTCTAAAAAGGTAGTGCTTGCCTTTACTTTATCGAATACTAAAATATCGATAAATAAAAAAATTAAGTTATAAAATTGCTTGAAGATAATTTAAGATTCGTTTAATTTTGAATTATGGATAGGTAATTTCAAATTTTAAGATTCGTTTAATTTGGAATTATTCATTTACGATGCGTATTGACTGCCTTGCATTGTATGGTAGTGGTATTTATAAAAAAATATTATTAGGTATTTCGGTTTAGGTTGTTTTTATGGTTTCGTAAAAAGGTACGTATTTTTTCCTGTTTTCATAGATTCATTCATAGAATTATACGGAACCCTTCGTGCGCGAATCTGACTTCCACCTGGTTGATCTTTTTACAAATCATTAATCGTATCCTACTAATATTATAAAAGCAAAAATATATAAGAATGGACATTTGATATTCTTTCACGTAAAAACTACTGAATGAGTTTTTATGGAACTTTACAATTATACATATTATAGAATAAACATCAGAATAACATATAGGCTACAATTTACCGCGGGAAAATAACTCATTCCCACAGGAAAAAATTGGTAAAAGTTTAAAATAAATTGCTTCAAATAAAACAAATAAAATTTAAAAAATTTTTTACAACATTTTATTTCGATACTTAATTAACAAATTATAATATTTATTATTTAAAATAGATGCCACCTTTAACTTGTGGCACAGCATCTCTGCAAAGCACTTTACGTTTCTTCCCGTCTGATTCGAAATGATTTGAACAAGGCCGAGAATGTTTTGAAGGCTTCCAATTTTCCCTGTGCTATAGCTTTAACCCAAACATCTTTTAATTTTTCTCAAGCCAGAAACCTGCAAATAACAATAAAATCCATACTTAAATACCTTTTTTTTTCTCCTAACCTAAAGCAGTCATTATCAATGAAGTACTTCGTACCTACTCAAGTATCGATAATTGCACAACACTATGGAAGTTATATTTTGCATTTTTTCTAAAAGCTAAGCTGATTATGATTTCATTTCAATGATTACGGTTAGATAAAACATAGATGATTATGAAAATAACGTAAATTAACTTATTTATAATACAATTAACAAAAAAATTGATCAAAACACTAACCTGTGAAAAGACAAATTCCAATCTTCATCCGATTTCCCAGTACTACGGCTTTTACAGCCGTGAACAACACAAGCCATGTAATCTTTAGTAAATTATCTTTTCAGAAAATAACACTAGAAACTAGAAAACGCGTTTTTCATTTCAAAAACAATAATTAAAATCACCATGCGTTAGTGACCAGACTGGTCACTAAAACAAATTTCAATGGCTACATGTCATTTCAAACTGTCGAACTGACATATATCTGTCCTCTTTTTTCGCATGACATTTTGCCATAAGCCAAAAAGGCCAAACTAGTGCTTTATTGTTCAATTAATTGTTACTTCTCCAGGCTTGATAATTGCTCCGAGCAAATAATACATTAAAAAAAGTATTAAATGTAAGGTAGCGTACGCCACCCCTTGTTAGTGTGGTACGGTTTTCTATGTGTCAATTTTTTATCGTTTTTTTAAATATTCATTGTATCTTATTATTGTATAATACTCATTTACCAAAATATACCTCACTTTTAATTGTATGAAAATGATAATAATCATGTAATAGTTCGTTTTATAGTATAATAGTCGAATTCCGTACAAACACTGACAAGTTATGTAATGATAAATAATTAGCTTATTTTGTCTCGCTGTGGCTTATACTCGTCACAGCTTCGTCACTTTATTCATAAGGTTATTTGTATATTAATTATGTCAGCCAAACTACTATTTGGTAGAAATGTTTTTTTGCTGGCAACTCCATATTGGGTTCCAAACGTGTGTCATTTAATTTTAAGGTTTAAATCATGTTGCCATTACATAAATGTAAATTGAACATTGTGTATAGAAATAGAGAATATATTTTTGGTCTAACATAAATCATAGAAATCACACAAAAACACCTAAGGCTGACATAATAATCGTATAATGTAACTATAGTGTTTATAATAAACGTGTAGCAGTGTTATATTATGCATTTAGTGATACAAAAACTTTATGATTAGTGAATAGACGAGACCCACACTTTTTTATTTATACATTGGGAGTCAAATGCATAATAACATCGAAGTATAACAAGTTACATATTAGTAATAGTTAGATATCAAGGAATACGTGGGCCATTTGAATCAGAATATATATAGAGCAGTAATTTCTGTGACATTCATTTTATAATCGATAAACCATGCATTTTTTGATAACGGGGATCGCCCCTGCAATTTGATTTATTCGTTATTGGTTTAATCTCGATATCAGCATAAAGTGAAGCTTGGCGCCAAAACACAATAATTAATTTTATCTATGGTCATAGTGAACTGTCATGACGACGTTTCTCACTTATGTGCTATACATAGGCCGCGTTTCCATCTGCAAGAAAATTTCCGCAAGAAATGTCCGACAGTCTGTCTGACAGCAGCTTGCAAGTCTACCTGCAGGTGGAAACCCGGCCTTTGAAAAAATATATATTTTTTATTTAAATTGAAATTCTAATGTCACAGTTTTTTCTTATAAAGTTCATATTTATTCTGATTAAAATTTCAAGATTTAAAGGCATACCATGTTTAATTGTGTGTTCTATATTAATGCTTTATTTGTAAGCAAAGTGTAAACTACAGTTCTAGCTCAATGAAGTTTGTTTAAACATTATGTGGGTAATTACTTCAATGCTCAGAGAAATATGAATTAATGTTGCATTTAATGCCATTTAATGTGTATGAAAGAATTGATTTTTTAATAATATACTATTTTCTTTCCTTGTACGGTCAAAAAATATATCCTAAAAACGTATTTTCAAAAATGATATTTCATTCAGAATAAAATATGCTTCCTTTCTTGTATTCAGTATATCTGCAAGAATATTTTTGATTTGACGTGTATAAAAAAAACAACTTCGTGTTCCTTTTTTTGCTGACTGTATTGGGTGGGAAAGAGAAGACACAGTGTAAGGGAGACACTATATGTCTAATATTAGTTAATCTATACGTAATCGTTAATGTATTTTGTATAAGTAGTTCAATCGTTTAGATGAAGAAATTAAATATATTTGTATAAACAGATAAAATAACAATTATCATATTTGTCTGAGCATTGAATGTTTGACCTTAAATAATTTGAAACACATAGCCAATGTTTTATTTATTTCTAAGTGTGTTGTTGTAAAATTGTTGTATTGCTGTTGTTATGTTTAAAAGTGAAATAAACTTGAGATTTGTAAGACGGCTGAAGTAAAATAATTTTATCTGGAATGGGTTAATGTAATCAATAATAGTTTTATTTTATTTTATGAAATTCATGACTTGGCTGTGCCAAAAAGACGTGTACGGTGTACATCCCAAAAATACAGTTATATTTGAATAAATCAAAACTTGCAATAAAAATTCAACTAAAATATCTTTTTGTCTTTTATTCTTACCTCAACCTCTTTGTAGAAGTTGGACGGCATAATGGGTATGAAACCTAGATGCTTTATCTATACTAATACATATTATAAAGCTGATGAGTTTGTTTGTTTGAACGCGCTAATCTCAGGAACTACTGGCCCGATTTGAAAAATACTTTCAGTGTTAGATAGCCGATTATGGAGGAAGACTATTACATAGGCTATATAATATCATCTCGCTAAGGCCAACAGGAGCGGAGCCATGCGGGTGAAACCGCGGGGTGCAGCTAGTAAAACGTAATGTTATGCGAGTTTTATGGTAGAAGAGATATTGTAGTTATTAACTTATATACAGAAAAAACCCATTAGTCTAGTAACATAGTCATTATACAAAAAAAAATGTGTGCGTGTACTAGAGTACACACGTAAGAAGTGAAACTTCTTTATGACCTTAAAAATGTCACGAGTATGGCGTAACGCAAAAATGTCACGCGTACGGCGTAACGCAAAAATGTCACGCGTACGGCGTAACGCAAAAATGTTACACTAAATTTTTGTCCAACCCCGATAAAGAAGTTTCACTTCAAAAATGTGTGCGTGTACTAGTGTACACACTTAAGAAGTGAAACTTCTTTATGACCTTATTTTTCAAAAAATAATTAACTATATGCAACTTTACGAAATACGCAGAATCACGCGTGGTAGGGATAAGAAAAAGATGGCGCGTAACGGAAAAATGTCACGCGTAACGAAAAAATGTTACACTAAATTTTTTTCCAACCCCGATATAGAAGTTTCACTTCAAAAACTTAAAAAAATATTTCTTCACTGAAATTAAGTAATACCAAATTATTCTAGATTCGTTCGATGAATCGTTAGGTAATTTCTACCATATTACCTTGATCGTTTTATCAACAATCATACCGATACATATCTTCGTGCTTAGATTCATTATTTGCGTCATTGGGAAAATACAGATGTATTGTTATACTCGACTGCGACAGAAGGAGTGTTCTCAAACGTTCCATACGTTCTCAAATCTGTGTTCAAATCACAGAACAGTAAAGTGGTTCAAATATAATAAATCTGTAGAAGGGTCAATTCTGTACATTGAAAATATTGAAAAAATAAATAGTGTTACTGGATCGATACCAAACCCAAATATTTGATTAAAAAAATTTTTGTCTGTCTGTCTGTCTGTCTGTCTGTCTGTCTGTATGTGAAGACATCACGTGAAAACTAACGGTTCGATTTCGATGAAACTTGGTATAATTATACCTTATTATCCTGGGCATAAAATAGGATACTTTTTATCCTGGAAAAATACGTAGAAAAAAAACAATCTTAATTTTTCAGTTTTATCCATAGACGTTGTTCTGTAGAACCGCGAACACACGTTGGGTATTATTATAGGCCTAGCCGTATTTGGGTCCAATAGATGTTATTGTCAGAGTTACTCAAAATGGAGAAATAAACCATCCACGCGAAGACCGACATCCGCGCGGACGGACTACGGAGTCGCGGGCGGAAGCTAGTGTATAATACATATATCTGTATATTTCTATAGCACGCGCTAGAGACGCGGCTTGTGACAGCTGATACTATACCGATATCAAAATAGAAAAAAAATTGGTGACCGTTTTTTTTTTTCATAATAAATTTTGTTATAAGTCTATCTCTTTGACCTTTTTTATCATATTGTTTATTAAATTATTATCAACTAACGTCTTAAGCGCCATCACACACGGTGAAGATACTATATCTAATATTTTATGTTAAGATTCTCTAATATAAAATATTACAGTATCTTAAGGTATCCGGTATCAGCGTTCTGACCATCATTTTTCTTTTTGTCATTGCGTACTGAGACCCCTGTAGAACCGCCATCCTGTTACAAGTGACCCGAAACAGTGACACAAAATTTCAGGTATATGTAGCTATTCACTATAAAATGTAATTTTGTAGAATAGTTTTTGAGAGCATTCGAAGAAGGAAAAACATTGGAACATATTGTATAAGATTATGTATTTCCCAGTCTCCTTATTGTTTTATTCACTGTAATTTTCCTTATTGCCAGACATCTTGTTCCAGACATAACGAAATATGTATGAATGATTCAGTGAGTGCTAAAAACGTATATTAAGATGTAGAGACGTTTATTCCTATTTCAGTTTTCACATGTCTTTGTCTCTTATTGTTAATGCAATTTACTATAGCTTCAGTAATCTATTTTTTTATGGATATAAATCTCAGTGACTATAGTAAGATTAATAGGCAATCAGGAATCGAACCTAAGATACTTAGAACAGTATAGGTACGTCCACGCCACGACTGCGGCAAAACGGCTCTCGCTATCACACAAGAATAAAAATTTAGCTTTCATACTGTAACGAAACAGGTACTATTTTATCTTTACGATATATTTGAATTTGAATTACGTCAGTTAACTGCCCAAGTAACCAAATCACAAACTTGATAGTCGCTGGTCGTTCTTATCTGTATAGGAGACATTTACAGAGAAACTTTCAACTTTTATAAAATATTGATGGTCTGGCTGTCGTGGACTCTTGATCTATAGGTAGTAATAAAGTTAAATAATAGATATAATAGGGCAGAAATCAAACACATGATATAGTATTATCTGCGAAGTACTTTAATCCTTTTATATACGATAATTGCTTGATTGTTTGCATTGATAATCTCACCAATCGAAATCGTATGATATACAAGTCTAGTCACACTAGTTCTAAAACGTTCCAAGTTTTAATGCTAATAAGATGCATAAATATCAGACATAATTATATTATAATAAGTATCATAGCGATGATATTTATCATTTATTAAATACTAGTTTTGCACCCGCTGTTTCACTCGTGTCGTATGTATTTTATATTATTTCTTCCTGTTTTTGTGCCGTCTTTTCTATCTGTGCATCAAATTTGATCAAAATCAACTCAATTATTTCCGCGTGAAAGCGTAACAGGCACACAGTTACCTTTGGCATTTATAGAATAGCCTTGTTGGAATATCTTTTTTTTTTATTTTTATTTTTTTTTTTTATTAGAGATTAGGCAAGCATTTGACCATCGCTTCGCCTGATGGAAAGCGATAAGCATGGTCTAGGATGGAGCATGCTGACCTAATAGATGCCTATTCACTTTTCTTTTGAATAAGTCCAGATTATAATTATCAGGAAACACGCAGGCCGGAAGATTGTTCCATTCCCTACTGGTACGCACGAGAAAGGAAGAAGCGTGACGCTTAGTAGATTCTATTAGTCCATGCGCTTAGTGCGTATAGGTGGAATGTCGATGACATAGGGGTGGAGACCAGCACCGCGTCGACTCGACCGGTGGTGAAAAGGAGAAGCAGGTATCAGGTTGCGCAGTTCTTCAGCACATTCACCATGATAGATCCTGTAGAAGACTGCCAAACTAGCCACTTTTCGACGATGTTCCAAGCTGTGCAATTTCGAGGTCGTGAGGGCCTCATTCCCGATAAGCCTTATCGCTCGTTTTTCAATCGAGTCCAAGGCGCTAAGTTGGTATTTTGCTGCACCAGCCCAAAGGTGAGAACAATACTCCACACCCGACCGAACTTGAGCTTTATAAAGGTTTAGGAGCTGTTCCGGTGTGAAGAATTGCGCCACTTTGGAGAGAATTCCCAGCTTCTTGGCGGCAACTTGCACCTTGGACTCAATGAAGGTTTTGAAGTTGAGGTTAGAGGAGAGCTTTAGGCCTAGAAGCTCCAGTTCATTGGACATTCTTATTATTATTATTCTAGTAAAATTCAATGAGATTCTAATTTCTATGCCTCTTGATATTAAAGCTAAGGATTCCTTCCTTTATCTTTAATTCCTAATAAATATAATAAATTTGGCAGTTTATTTCTATTATGGTACTTAACTACCTATTCTGAGAAAGGTATTTTTATTTGTGAGACAAATAAAAGATTACTGTAATACTTACCTTTTTCAAGAATCGTTTAGCTGGTTCATAAACATGAAGAATTTTCAAATAAATACCATATCTAGATATAAAATAATCTAGAAATGTATGATATAAAACGATGAGTGTAAATAATTATTATAATGAGTCAAACAGCGTCGCGACTCGCGACGCTATTTCAAACATATTTTAACGTATGACCTATTTCATGGATGTACCTAGTTATTAAAATTACTCCAATTAACCTTATAGACCTTTTAACCCCGCTGCTACAATTATATAAAAGTTAATTCTCGTGGTACCTACTGCTTATCTACTGGGTGTGACAAATTTTTGGTCTATTATGCAAGATTCCTTTAGAAAAATGTTTTCTACTTTGAATCAAGCAAATTACGAATATAGGTCGTATACTGAGAAAATATACAGAAAGGAGCTTCAGCTTGCAGTCTTCATTTTGTTATTTGTACTTATTGATAGAAATTCATTACTTTCGCTTTGTTTCATGCTGTGAATGCTTATCAACAGTGACCAGACTCTATGCGCAGAATCTTCGCTTCAGCACTTAATGCGCTAGTTTGCACCGGGAAAGCTACAAGTTACAATACTCCCACAGAAGATCGACGTGAAAAGTGATATTCAACTTGATATAAAAAATAATCAAACAGAATATATAATTATAATTGATAGGTTAGGCTACAGACAGTTTCGATTTTCATTGGTAATTCCTAACATCGATATCTATCACATACTTAGTTTCTGTAAAGTATGAAGCGTTAAGTTACATAAAGTTAAATATCCAATCCTTTGTTAGTTCATCCGCCTGAGTCACCAACATTTTGCCACGTGCCTAGCCTGCCTGCCTATACTCTTCCTGTTAACAAAAATTACGTAGGTTCACTAGGTACCTCTAAATTCTTTTTTTAACTTTATTTTGATTCATATTCATTTGTAAGCCTTTTAAATTTACTAAATTTGATGAAGTAGTGATCAGTTCTGATGATAGTAAGTAGTGACATTTGGCCATTCTATTTAATAATATCTATGTATAACTTTACAAACTACGTCACCATGCAGACGATGATCTGAACTTTCAAAGTCCTTGTAAATATATATTTAGACTAAAAACTTGACCAATGAAACACGTGACATATTATCTTAAGTCAAGAGACGATTTTACCTCTCGTAAGTAAGGTCAAGCGAATCTTAAAAGTGAAACATCGTTATCATCTCGTAATCTTATCACAAGAACATTTCAAGTGTACTTTAATGTAGATCAAACAACATTTTTGGCGGATATTATCAGTGTTTGCAAGTGCGATGATTTATGCATGCCATGAGTCATCACTTTGATTATTTTTTAAATATTATCTCAGACTAGCGTCTAGCTGTGCTCCGCGGTTTTACCCTCGTTGCTCCGCTCCTGTTGGTCTTAGCGTGATGATGCCTATAAGCCTTCTTTCATAAATGGGCTACCTATCTAACACCGAAATAATTTTTCTAATCGGACCTGAGATTAGCGCTTTCAAACAAACAAACAAATCAACTCTTCAGCTTTGTAATATTAATAAGTATTGATTTGAATATTTACAACTGTCCATATGTAAGGAACGATTGCATCTAGAAGATGCACACAGCCTAATATGGAAGTGATAGCATTGGAAAATCGCTTTCTACGTGTCTGTCACAAGGTAGTAGTTACAACAGATAATATTAATACTTACTATATTATTTATGGAAATAAAAAAAAATGTACTATAATTATAGACACTAATATAATTCAAATCAATATAACGGGTCATGGAGTTTTATAGTTTATTTACCTATTTAATATTTACAGTAGCTTAATTACGTTTGTTTTATATTTAAATCGTCTGAATAGTAACAGTTAGTTTAACATTCATTGCTACTGTTTATTTGAAATAATTATCTTTGTGAGAAATGGATACAAGGTCTTTGTGAGTCAAGTTGGTAAGTGGTTGTTACTGTTATTAATTTTATAAATTAAATAATTTGTGATAAATTTCTTTCAAACTAATTTATAAATTATGGAGTGAAGCTGAGTACATGTCATTGTGCAGGATTTGAACCCGCGTCTCTTCGTACAATGGTTTTATTTCATTATATTTATAAGCATTTTTTGCTATAAAAAAGAAATACACATAGTTACCAATTTCCTGAAAAGGAAAGGAAAGGAAAAAATAACTAAAACCTTGCTTGTGATCTTGGTGAAAACATATAAACGAGAAGAACTTGTTTACATTGAAACTATAAAAACTAACTTTCGCCCGTTTTGTAGAAAACTTAACAAATTACATATGTACAAAAACTGCCAACCTGCCAAGAACCACTCTATCTATTAAAAAAACCTTATCAATATCTGCTGTGTAGTTTTAAAGATTTAAGCATACACAGGGACGGACACACAGTGACAACGACTTTGTTTTTACTATTTAGTCATAAGTGATTATGAACATAAATACATATACCTACTAACATATATCTCATATAAATATTAATCTTATTATATTCTATTTAAAGATGTTTACTAATATTTAAATATCCCTAATTTATTTAGTTACAGAAAACCTAACTATACTAAGTATAGGAATAATTAATATGATAACAAATTTTTATTTTTTATATTCTATCATCTATGACCTATGTCACTAATGTTAAAAAGTAAAAATCTATTGTGACCTATTCATGATTCATTAATTACATTCGATTTGATTTCATTTACGCCTTCGGTGTCTCTACTCAACCTTTATAATCGCATGTGACACGTCTCTGCATATAAATTAGGGTTCTGCCCACGGAAATATAGACATATTCTGCCTGTTTTTCTTATTACCTAGTAGTTACATCTTTACCTACATATTTTTTTATTTTTTTAGAATAATGAATATAAATTTTACACAACTACATCACTTTGTGAGCATGGATTGTTGTTTGTGACTCTATCACGGAAAAACTACTGGACGGATTTGGATGAAAACTTAAGAGTTAAATACAATATTATATTCTTATCAGAAAAACACATGAGATAAATTGATTGTATTCGTTTTCGTCCCCGGGTAAAACTGCGCAGCAGATCGTAGCTAATATTACTTGCTCCTGCGTATCTCCACTAAAAACTTACCGTAATGTTTCATACGAATCTTTCATATACATACCTACTTATTGTGTTGTTAATGGCGATAGGACTCCATAATCCATTAAATCTATATTTTCCGTTTGTCGACGGAACCCTGAAAACATTGTGAACAGTCTTCGCTATATATAAATAAATAGACTGTCTTTACGTCACCTGTATAAGGAAAAGGTTGTTTGTTACACTGCATTTTGTTTTGACGTTGGCTTCCTTGCGTCATGCAGCGAATATTTAATTCACTCATTAGTCATTAGAATACTCTCTTTTGATAAATTCAATTTTGATATTTTTAGCATAGATAATATCTATATATACACTAGCGGTCCGCCCCGGCTTCGCCCGTGGTACATATGAAAAATAGATGTTGGCCGATTCTCAGACTTACCCGATATGCACAGAAAATTTCATGAGAATCGGTCCACCCGTTTCGGAGGAGTATGCAGACTAACATTGTGACACGAGAATTTTATATATAAGATTACACAACCATATTTTTCTTAGCATCCAACAAATCTCTTCTCTTTTATATTCCTTGTTTCAAATTATTTTTATAAACTTGTTTCTATATTAGAAGAAAAAAGAAGAAAATTATTTTAGCTATTTTTATAGGTACCGATCGTAATGTTATAAGACTACCTGCGGCGTAAAACATAATCTATTTACATTTATTGTACATAACATGCTACATTTCATAAATTTACCACAAAAGTGATGAAATTATCTCTTATCAATTCAGGGTTTCAGCTTCTTACCGGTATTAACTTGTTCTTAATGTTTAGATTAAGTCTTATCTGATTCTTAACTGCTGACTACATGCTCCTGAAATAGTTTTATGTGTAGTTTTATTGCGTGACAATAAATTAACACTTTAGATACCTACATACATCAGAGAAAATAAGATGTTAGCTGAAAACGGTCACTCTTCCTCATCATCATCACTACATAGTATAAAACAAATTCGCTTTCTCTGTCCCTACGTCCCTATGTTCCTTTGTATGCTTAAATCTTTAAAACTACGCAAAGGATTTTGATGCGGTTTTTTTAATAGATAGAGTGATTCAAGAGGAAGGTTTTGTATGTCATTTATTAGGTTTTAGACAAAGCGGGCGAAGGTAAGCCGTAAGCTAGTCCATTATAACTCTGGTGCTTCTTCACTTATGGGTGGTTAAATTTTGACCGATAAGTTTAAACATAGTTTGTATGTTATGTAGACTACATAATATTATACCTAGTATCGTTCCAAATCTGATACAGTTTTTGTTTTCAATCAGTAATTACAGTAATTTTAGGTTTATTATGCAGACCCTCTTTTCCACGATGAAAAGATTTCGCTGCAAAGCATAAGGATAACCATGCAAAAAGACAAAAACATGAAATTGATGCAAGCTCAATCAACTTAATGTGGCTCACTATATGTTATTATTTTTTGTTACAACGCGATGCGTGACTACTTAAAAATGTATCACCTACATGCCTACACATAGATATCCATAGATATTAGAGACGAAGCAATTATTCACCGTTCAATTTGTCATCAAAAAGCAATCAAAAGGTCGTGAATTTATATTATAAGTGTTGTGCCTATTCATTGGGATAGATTCTTAGATCCATCTTTACAAATATAATTATAATGTCTGTCTGATATGAAACATCTACAAAACGGATTATTATTCTAAAATACCAATTGAACGTTTATCAGCAATCCCATAATATATTATCTACCATATTATATGTATCACTTGTAGCTGGTGTTCTTCACTACAAAATTAAACCCATATTATACCTATATTTTGTTCATAATCAGTAGGTATGTGTACTTCATACTGTAATAGGGAAAGATATATCACAGATAATAAAATACTATGTAGATAATATAACAAACTGAAAACGTTTACATTCTTTGATATTTCTTTCCATTTTTCCATGAATCGCCGCAGCTGTTGACGCAAATTCTCTACAAGAACACACAGAGGATATAAACAGGGGACTTTTTATAATAAAGACCATGTTTCCCCTAACTGGGCATTAACACCATGGGGCAGAGACTATAGAATAATAAAAAGGCGAAACAAAGGACCTAAGTATACCTATGTGTTGGACCCAAGAAGCTTAAATCTAATACACTGGAGATTTCAGTATGAAAATTAACTTGTAACAAGAAAATATGACGTTGAATGACGCCTGTATGTTTTTTTATCCCTTTCACACCTAGGTAGTTAGTTAGGTGTGAAAGGGATAATAGGTATGTACAATACCTACCTATGCTTATTTTTTTTTACTTACCTTGTTTTTTATTATTATTTTTTTACATATTGTCTATAAAGCAAACGTGCCTAGGACATAATGACGACTTTTTATGTACTTAACTACTATGAATATTTTCCTGATATCTCAAAAAAATACTACTCATTTTAAAACATCTTATTCCTCAAAGAACGTGAGGAAATCCGTGCAGATATTACATTTAAGAGGAAGGAAAATACAAACGAATGTAAATCGGTTTGGTTTGTTAAAATGCACTTAAGTCTTTACCTTAGTACCTATTTTACATAAACTTCCTGTTTTCTCAAAGAATTTGCATCTTGTTAGGGTTCTAACGAACTGAGTAAAAGTAACTGTGTGATAATCTTATATATAAAAATGAATCGCAAAATGTGTTGGTAAGCGCATAACTCGAGAACGGCTGAACCGATTTCGATAATTCTTTTTTTATTATATTCCTTGAAGTACGAGGATGGTTCTTATGTAGAGAAAACGTAAATATGCACCACGGGCGAAGCCGGGGCGGACCGCTAGTTACAAATGTTTGCTACTTTTGTATTTAAATTGCAGGTCATCTACAATGTCGAAGTTAAGAAAATTGGGCGCCAAAGGAAAATTTCCATTCTTCGTTCGTATACGAAGAAAAAACTAAGAACAATGATTTTTCTGCAAACCTACTGCGTATTTCAACTGTATACCTATAATGTGTACGTTACAAATAAATTGTTATGAACAACCTTGACGAGTTTAAATTATACCTAACTTTAGAAAAAAAAAATCAACGAATAAAACGTAGTCTTAGATTATTTTAGCTACATTACTTCGCATTTCTTCTTTTGATACCTTTCCTTTCCTCTGTATTTTCATTCTAAATAATGATCATCCTGATAGAAAATTGTATTCAGAACTTTGATAGAACTGAATCGCCAAATGTGTTGGTAAGCGCAAAACTCGAGGATGGCTGAACCGATTTCGGTAATTCTTTTTTTATAATATTCCTTGAAGTACGTCTACGAGGATGGTTCTTATGGAGAGAAAACGTATACATGTACCATGGACGAAGCTGGGGCGGACAGCTAGTAGACGATGTAAATTGTCATTAGTTATTACCCGTGCGTTAGTTAGCTACCTATCTTATCATAATATGTGATATTATTTCTTTCGTCACAAAATATTGACGCCAAAATAATTCCTCCAAAATTTGTATCATTTCGTGTAATCATATTACCTAATTATTACCTATGTATTTCTACTTTAAAAATTACAATACATAATTAATATGTATATAACTACCATTACTCCATGATATGATGTTTTTCAATTAAATTAATGTAGTAGGTAATTAAATATTTATTTTTCCAGTAGGTAAGTAATAACATTCGTCAATATTTTCTTAGCGATTGACATTAAACTAACATATTTTCAGCCATGATAAGCGATGCCAATGAAAAGTCGTTGGATCGATTTTAATAAAATTTTTGCGGATTTTGATTTTAAAATACTTATCTGAAATGCAAACATTTCTATAATCCTCTTTCTAATGTGACCACAAATCTATACTTATACTTATAAACAATCTATAGATTGTAGTATACCTACTATAATATTATAAAACTGAAGAGTTTGTTTGACTGTTTGTTTGAACGCGCTAATCTCGGGAACTACTGGTCCGATTAGAAAAATTCTTTCGGTGTTAGATAGCCCATTTATCGAAGAAGGCTATGTATCATCTCGCTGAGACCAACAGGAGCGGAGCAATGCGGGTAAAACCGCGGAACACAACACTACTGTTAACCATTCGACCCCGTAGCATGATTCGTGACCTAGAAGACATAGTATATAATCAGCTTATTAGTCCATTACCACTTTGTCTTCTTCTGTCTAGACACAACGTGGCTACTTATTTTCAGCCAAAACTATTGCGTAGGCTGGAGTTAATGTGAGCATTAAGACGTAAGGACATAGCAATATTGTAGTATGAACTAAATGTACTAACAGACTATGTTACTAGTATGAAATTTATTTTTATAGCATTCAAATTATAGCTTTACAAATGAGAAATTCATAAAGAATACCAAGCTACATAAAACGGAAAAGAGTAGAAGAAGTTTGATTGCTCAGGCGAGATCACCTGTGGCCGAGAAGTCAGGTGTCGCCCCGGAATGGGAGAAAGACGTAGGTTCGAATCCGACCTCGTGATCGAAGTTTTTCTATTTTTTTTAATTTGTCATTTCTAGGAACTACCTAATACTTACTAAATGTAACTACGTGTGTAATTTACCGGAAGTTTTTATTTCTTATATTATATATGAGTCCAAAATTCAATGTCGTCTCTTATCATTATCGAAATTATAACTATAAAATTTAAAGACATTTTATTAGATTTTCAATGCGATTAATCTTGATAAGCGCTGCGATTATTCTTATGTATCGCGATGATTCGATCACTTTACAGCGTGCGTTGTAATTATGCATGAATTAAAAAAGAAAGATTAATTTATTAAGTACATAAATAAATTAACAAATTATTTATATTTCTTGTTTAAATCTTCTCTTGAGCTTAGAAAACTCAACCAAAATGCACAAGAGCGTTACAAAGCAGTAAGTACCTACAACCGTTCCCGCTATAAATTGCACTATGAGATTCCGCATTCTTTATAGCCTGCTTGCAATGGAATACAAAGCAGTGCATTAATCCTAGAATAACTAGATTATTTTGTTTAAAAAAGTTAAATTACTAGATTACTTACCTACTTAGTTACTTCACATTTTAATATGGTGTTTCTGCTACTTTTTAAAGAGAAATCAACGTGAATGAGAAACTGACCAAGAAGAAATATCACATAATAAAAGTTACATATCATATCTAGTTACTAACTGCTAAAAATTGCTTGAATATTTTCAAGAGAAATATTTTTCTACAATAAATGTTTTTTTAGCCCCTGTAAGGAAAAATCCTGAGGGACTATACTGATTTTGTTTTGAGGTGCAAACGACGGACAACGATAATTGCTGATTTTCAAACCCAAACATTTATTTATTGAATTAGACTTCTTCTAGAAGCACTTTTGAATCGTTATTTATTCGATCCATTTAGCTATTATTATTTCAATCTACGTATATATTGTAATATCACAGATAATATTATATTACTGATTATATATTATAGTCTGTATGTTTATTTTTGCCCTGTCCTGTCGCGCATGAAAAATAAATAAAATACCTACACTGTAATTATACTACTATTGTTCTTTTTGTCCCTGTAGCTGTCCTTGTACCAGTAGGCCAATGACCTTCATTCGTAAATATTTGATATAATACAAATTACAAACATGTTCATTCTATCATTTGGCCATTAGAATCCTATACCTCTCTATTAGTAATATAATATAGTACTTACATCAATGAGTATAATATATTCGAAGGTAAAATGTTAATCATATTACATTTTGATTAATAAATAAATAAATAGGACAAGTAGGGTAACGGCACCAGTGGTCAGCCTCATAACAGCTTTTTGAAGTTTTGACAATTGCCATTTCTACAACAATCGTCGAATCAAAAAACGTACAACATGTATGGATTTATTGTTTATTGTAGTTTCGAATCAGCGTTTATCAAAAACAATAATACTCTTAGTAAAATATATAATTAATTTTAAACAAAAAATGGCCCAGTGTCCCAGTGAACAGCCTCTAAAAACCAATAAACAGCCTTGTTGAACCCAGTGTTCAGCCTTTAGTAAGTATAACTAATTATGAGATCAAAATAAACAATGTTATATCAAAATCAACTATATTAATCACATTTTTATAGCAACGATTCACTTAGCACAAAAAAATGTATATCGCACATAATACAAATATTATTTTAAGCATACTATTACAATCTCTTTGTGTCTTCTTATTTTCTAGGAACTTCTTATTATTTATAATAATAACAGCAATAATTATTTTTAAAGAAATCAGCGATATTAGTTTATAATATTATTGATGTATCTATAATCCACAATATATATAATTATAATCAACCACAGGAGGATCTCTTTCGGAGGATTTCTCTGGAGGATACTGTTGTCTTGGCGGCATTTTTAGCTAGAAAAAAAGGGAACAATAATAACTTTTGGATATGAATACACATAATACCATTATTTCAGGTAAAACTTAACTAACATGAAGTATTACTTATAGAATTAAACACAAACATTCGCATTTATACTTAAAATATTATTTCAATAACATCGTGGCTGAATACTGGATCATTGAGACCACAGATTGAGACCCAGTGGTCAGCCGCTTGAAAAAAATATTTTGAATTGCGGCTGACCACTGGGTTTTCTAACAATTAGGAATAATCCCAGTAATCAGCCCCAGGGGCTGTCCATTGGATCTTTCATAAAAAATCGGTAT